>NW_004524591.1:25113899-25127925 GCF_000260255.1 Octodon degus | reverse complement strand
GTATGTATTTATTTATATAGCTGCTTTGATTTCTCTGGAGAACACAGACTAATACACCTTGGACTCAGATGCCAATGGTCCCCATGTGCCCTGGCTATGTGACAAGTCTCCCTGTTGTCCACATCCTCTGCCCAGTCTCTTCCCTGCTGCACCTTCAAGCCCATCCTCTGCCTCAGGACCACTGTGTCCCCTGGAAGCATTCCCAGAGCATCACATGACTGCCCTCACACCTGGCAGGCCTCTTGCTCAAGCATCGCCTCTGTTGGGAGAGGCCTTCCCTGACTCTCTCAACTCTGGTGACTCCCCCTTCTCTAACGCATCTCTATTCCTTTGCCTGGCTTGATTTTTCTTTATAACACAACCTGAAATTGCAACTAGTTATTTATTGCCTGTTTCCTGCCTAAGAATGTAGCTCCCTGGAGGCAAGAATCATGTTGTTGCTGTTCTCCAGTGTCTGTGCCCAGTGTTGGGACAGAGGCCTCCATGGAGTTGTGCGGCAGGAGGAGGGTGAGAAAGTCCAGGTTCTAAATCCACCGTCCAAAGATGGCCCCTGGGCTCTACCTCGAGCATCCCATAGTTTGACACTTTTGGGGAAAGCTGTAGTTTAACAATGAGATTGTTAAACTAATTGTGCAAATTATATATTTATATATATGTAGGCATTATATATCTGTACATGTATAGGTACATTAAACTCTTAGCTGAAGGCACAAGGAAGTCACAATCATGCATTAGCAAATCCTCTTGACTTCCTGTTCTGAGCCCTACCCCCAAATCTTCTGACACTGTAAATTCTTCTAGAATGAGATCCTGTGTGCCTTGCTTGCATGGGAAATCCGACCTCTCTGAATGTATCTCATCAGTCTCCTGCACAGCATACATTACGAGGGTACGACGCTCACGCACCTGTATGGGGGCCTACTCCTTACAGGTATCTGGACACATATGTGAATACAGTACTCTGTGAAAAAGGTAGAACTCTAATTCTGTATTATACTTAATTTAAAGCCTGTATATTGCTATAGATAAGTTAAGAATTCTTGTAAAAGGGGACCAGAGTGTGTAGCCCACTTCATTCTGCATGAAGGGACACGAAGCCAGTCCCTGACAGCTGAGAGATTCCAGCAACTTTTCTGTCCGACAGCTTGCTCACCCACCTCTGCAGAGGAGTGGATCTCAGCCCTTCCGATGGGGGTCTGAGAGCATGGGGACACCTGCCGTGAGGGGAACCCAAGTGGGCTCTCCCACCACCTGGAAGGAAAGCAGGGTGGGGGCAGGGGGCACAGGGAAGACTTCCAGTGCCCATGGAAGGGGCGGAGTGGCACCGGGACAGAGAGGCGCCTTTGAATTGTCTTTCCACTTTGGGCCTGGCAGCATATTTTCCTTTAGGCTCTGACCCTGCTAATGGGAACTGAGCTTTACTTCCACATTTCCACGTTAAGTGAAGGGGTCATGGGGGTCGGGCAGGCGCTGGCTTCTCTTCCTCCTGACAGATCCATAATTAGAAGGAGACAGAGCATTCAAAGAGGAGTGTTTGGCTCCAGGCACAGCCTTGTCAGCCTGTCAAGCAGGAGCCTGTTCTCCACGAGCTATTTTGAGCCACCTTCTCAGCTGCATTTCTGATCCTTCAGGCCCATGTCACCCTCCCTCCGCCCTTCGGTCGCCCACCCCTCCACAGCTCCACCATAACATCAGGAAGACGCCTAGGTCTGGGGGGGCCTGAACAAAGGGAGCCTTCTGTAGGAGATTCCCAAGGGCAGCAGGTGGGGCACTCCCTGACCTGGCTTACACCTCCTAGCTAGGGACCAGCGGCCACAGGGCTTGGCTCTTGGAGAAATTGTAGACAGATGTAACAGATTTCTGGCCTTAGAGAAAATAAGTATAAAACTTTCTTAGAGAAGATGTCACAAGAACAAGCTGGAATGAAGAATAGAAAGGGTGTGTTTTCTGCCCAGGAACTTCCCTACAAAATTCCCAGGGACTTAGGGACACTGTGTAGCATCCACAAAGACCGAGGCACTCACTGTACGGGCATTCTCAGTGTCACACTGCCTGGAGAAACGCCCTAGAAAAGCACAGCTACCTCCTCAGCCCCAGGAAGAAGCTTAAACCAGGCTCCAGGAAATGGATATGCGTGTGCCTCCCACGCACTGCTTGCCACGGTCCCACCACATCACAGCCCTCAGCCTGGCCTCCACAACTCCCTCTGCCTGTGCTGTACAAAAATTACCTAAGGAAACACCTCCCTTCCTTGATACTGGCACATTCAGGGTGGCTGGGGGAAAGAGAGAGAGAGAGCCCAGGGACTGAGCTGGAGGTGAGGGAATCAGCTCAGGGGGTGGCCCACCAAGACTGAGTGTGGTGACAGAAAGTACTGGTTTCCTGCTGCAGGATATGCCACTGGGAATTAGCTCAAGTGGACACCTAGTGGACTCTCTCCTGGTGGGATGAAGATGGCCCGTCCCCCTGGAGTTGGGACCGGTGACACCTGCTGTGGGAAGGATGGGCTAGCTGCCACTCTCTGTGGGATGACCCTTCTCCACTGCTTCTGCATCCTGCCAAGTACAAGGGGCACTTGGTAACCCCAAGCCACAGCTTGGCAGCCTGGTGGGAAGTGTGCACAGGTTGCTCCTTGGGGTTAGATACCTCTCTGGCTCAGAGAAAGGCTGAAGGGAGAGGCTCATACGCTCTCCTGAGCCACTAAGTGTTGATGAAATGGATGCCTCAGCCAGGGCCCAGGAATCATGCTATGACACCAACCTTACAGTCACCAGCTACTGTCGCAAGCGGATGCAGATGGCAAGAACCATCGGCGATTATCCAATGCACCAATTTTGACTGATTACTAAATGCACCAGGCGCGAGTGGTCACTCGGCAAGGACCATTTCATGCTCTGCTCACAGCAGCTCTCCCAGGGAGAGGCCACTGGGAATGAGCAGCGCTGTGTTCTCTCAAGACCCGGCTTCTGAGGTTGCCACCTCGGCCTCAGACTGACAGTCTCGTGTTCTCGGGAAACGCAGGATGGTTTCTCCGGGGTGGTGATTCTCAAGGCATGGTCCTGGAGTGGCTGGCATTAGCATCTCTCGTATTCACAGTGCCAATCCTGAGACCCTCCATGGCTCTCTGGCTGCAGTAATGCTGAAGTGCAGCCTAGCGCAAGCCCTCTAGACACACTGATGCATGCTGCGCACATAAGTCTGGGGCCTCTGCTTAGAGAGCTTCTTTCTTCCTGCTCATATAGTATATGGCTAGGCAAAACCTGAATGCCCCCCCCCACCCTTTACTGTAGGAGAAGCTATTTTTTTTATCCAGCTCCAATTCAACCTTCTCAGGCTTCCCTAATCCTTTTCTGCAGTCTTCATCTGATCTTCAGGAATACCATCACCATCACCCCCCTCCCAACCTTGACTCTGACTTCTGCTAACTGCGTTCATATCTTGTGTGCGTGTGGGGAGCCTTTCCTGTGTGCACCCCCAAGGACTCTGTCCAAGGGTGCTCAGCCCCACGTCTTCCTGGCTCCCCATTGCTGACTCCCTGCCCCAGGGATGCAGTGATTGTCACATGCTGCCTGCACAGAAAGCAGAAAGAATTGATTAAGCACAAGTCTTAATTGTGGTGGCATTGCCTGAGAGCAGGGAGCCAATTCCAGCTGCTTTCCTTGTTTGCATGACGGGGCCTGCAGCTTCATTGGATTGTTTTTAATTACCACAAGACTAAGAATTTTCAAGCCCTTTGGACCAGCCTTTCCTAAGGCCTGAAGGGCACGGAGACAGAAATAGGCTGACTTCTGATCCCTGGATGCCCCGAAACCACTGATTCTGATGGAGCCGTGGAACCCCACCAGGAACCACAGTGACCAAGTTCTCATCCTGCTGTCTATGAATTTTTGCCTGGTGACCTTGACCCAATCTTTTTGAATCCTGCGATGATGATTTTTTTGCTTACAAAATAGGATTCCGTTACTCAAGCAACAGGTGCTTGGAGATTTGTGTAAGCTGATACTGTGCTGGACATTGGGGAAACCATGCCATGAGACCTGTTGCCAGGGGTGCTTTGCATTGCATGTTGGGGCCACTGCTGAAATCTAAGAAGTGTGGTGGGCAGGAAAGGAGGAAGGAGAAGGGGCCACAGGGCAGATCTCTCTGAGCAGATTCTTTCTTTTCTTTCTTTCTTTCTTTTTTTTTTTTTTTTAGATTTGTAGACAAAGAGTTATACTATTTTATTTATTTATTTTTCAAATCAAATTGGTAGGACAGTTTCAATAATTAACACACTGCATACATTCTTCTTAGTGGTTAATTGCTGTACAAGATGCAGACTTGATATCTTATTTACAAACACCATTAGAACAAATCATTCTATTCATTAATAGAATGTAACTATATATCTAAAGATTCTTAAGGACTAGGTGGGCATTCTGCAGATGAGGGAGAGAGGAAAAGCCCTGGAGATGACAAAGGTGGCTGGGAGGTGTTCAGAGTGGCTGGAGCCAAAGATGTATGGGGCATTCTGGAAGAGAGAGTGCTGGCAGGGAGAGTCTTGGCCAGGGCAGGCCACTTCCCCCAGGGGGCCTTAGGATCCTAGCAACGACTTAATACCTTAGCCCCCAGGGGCACAGCAAGCATCTGCACGAAGCTTTCCAGTTTTTCCAGTGATGTTCACTCAGGATGAGTAAAATCTGGTCACCAGTGAATGATTCAGAGGGGACAGGAACAGAGGAAGGACTGCAAAGGCCCTCAGTCTTTCAAAATAAAACCTGTCTTCTGGCCTGTAGGAGTCCTCAGGGCTTCCTTATTATACATTCTAAAGCATGAAAACAGAAGTTGGCTAAGTCAGGGGATTCCACTCTGATCCTTCCCAGTTCTGAGCTGTGCCTGGAGTTGGTCATGAGGAGAAGAAACTCTTGTGGGTGGCAGCCCCCAAGCTGACTAGGGAATTTGATTTGGGTCATGAGCTGACTGGGATCAAAAGGAAGGAGATGTCTGAGATCCCAGCAGCACCTCCAGCCAGGCAGCCACCTTCAGAATGTGACCCACTGTCCCAAAGGTCCCGACTCACCAGCATCCTGCCAGTCTGGGACCCCTGCCATGAAGGGTTGTAGGCAATGCTTAAGAACATAATAACAGGGCTTTTAAATAAAAGGAGGGTCAAAGAATAGTCTCAGCAAGTGAAGCTGTGCCTTGTACTGCAACCCACTGGTTACCTGTGACTCCATGTGGCAGGCTGGGTCTCAGGAGCTGCTGGTCCTTTCCCCATGTTCAAGGACCCTCTCACGTCAGGACAGAGTGAGTGGAGCGTGGGCAGGATGGGACAGTGGGAAGGGAGAATCAACCCTGGCAGTGGGAGCAGCTTGTCGGCCATGCTAATGAGAAGCTTTGTTCTGGATCACCTAACTGTATAATAACAGCAGGAACTAATACAACAGCAAATTAACAGCACAGACAAGCAATTGGGAGGCAGAGATACATTCCTAACGGGCTCAGCTGAGAGCAAAAAGATGGATAACAGGATCTTCTTCTGCAACCACGTCAACAGGGGCTGGCAGAGGAGCTGTCACACCATTGAACAGCCCTTTGCTAAGGATGGAGTGCTGGGCTCAGCCCATGGCTTTTGGTCCTACAGCCTGTGACTCCCTGAAAGGAGCAACACTTGCCACTCTGCAGGACCCCAGGCTACCCCAGTCTGAGCCCAGCATCTGCAGCACTCAGCCGAGGTGAGAGCATTTTCCTCAATTGCCTTCCCCCAGGTCCTGTGGCTATGGAGAGTTGTCACGAGCAATTTTCTATTAGGGCCAAGTGAACTGCTTACTCAGCCATTAAATCTAATAATAACCTCAAGTTTATAGTGTTTCTCTCATACTAATCATGTGTGGCTATTGCTCTTAGGCCCTCCTTCTCTGCTCCCCTCTGGGATTCCCCAAACCCCAGCACTCATATCTCACCTGCCTCTATGCCTTATTTGGAAGGGGTGGTGGGCAGAAGCAGCTGTGCCATGTGGACTGCCAGGAGGGATTCTGGAGATGGGGACTGTTGGCCTCCTCTCCTTAACAAACAGGAGGAAGAGCAGGCAGGGGACAGCAGCAGCTAGTGATGTTCAAGGACCTGTGAGGAGGAGGAAAGAGCAGTGGGCATTGAGATATACTGTAGCCTCTGTACTGCACCAGCTTCTGAGTGACCTTGGGTGGTATCCAAGCTTCTGGGAAGGGTGCACACTGCAGAATGTGGGCCTCAAAAAGTCCCTTCGAGCATTTGCACAGTAAGAGTTCATTGTAAGTTGAGTGAGCATTCTAGAACCTTCTGGAATCCCTGACTCTTCCTTCTGCCTTCATGCACCTACAGGGGGACTAGGAAGGATACCTGTGTCCATCTTAGGGGTAGAAAGAACGTGACAGCTCTTTTGCATGGAATGACTGGGATATTTGTACCATAGGATGGACGTACCTGTCATTCAGTTAGGGTGTTTTGTGCTGCACTGCAGGAGTCCCCCCTTCTCCTGTTACCTCCTGGTCTGTGCCTTCTCTCCCTCATGCCTCCTCTCCATCCCAGCCCTGCTTAGCATGAGCCAGGTGCATCCAAGGTGGCTGAGGTGGCCCCAGGAACGATGCTTCTGCCAACACGCAGCTGCCTTTGTAGCACAGAGAAGGGAGTCATCAGCAGGGAAAAGCTTGTCAAACTCTCATACGAGGAGCTAGATTCCTAAAATTTCTCACCAGGAGAATGTGATCGAGGATGATTCCATGAAGGGAGGTGGGATTGCTAAAATGTGGAAGAGAACTGGAGCTACTTTTTACTTAGATCAAGACAGCAGGAGAACTTGCCAGGAAGGGGAGAGTTCCTGAAACCTGGTTGTGCTGGTCATTCATTAGAGAAGTCCCCCTTCCTGTCATCTTTTCATCCTGGTGGTTCAGTGATGTGGGGAGCTGGAAGGGTCATCCAAGTTGAAGGGGCTGGGTGGAACAGCACAGTGTTCCTCCAGCTCCTGTCTTAGACTTACAGTGGAAATACATCAGAAGCCAATAGGTGTGTGCGTATAGATGGCCGAATCAGAAGTTCTGCTTACGTGTGATGTGCATCCTGATGTCCCTCTCTTTTTATTTTTTATCTTTCTCTCTATAAAATGTGGTTATGACCCACTAAACTGCTTCCATGACAGATTGATGGGTCTCATGCCACAACTTAAAAGACATCAGATCAGACAACCTCAAAAGGACAGTCTGAGTTTCTACTGTTATGGCTGGAGACCTCAAAAGGCAGCTCTCTGGCTTCTCCCTGCCAAATAAGGCCCCACAACAGCTTTCCCTGGGCATAGCTGCTGGGAGATTCATCAGAAGTCTCCAGAGCCAACCTTGACCTGGATGGATGTCAATGAGAGCACATGTGTGCTGTAACAGTGAGTTGAACCCAGCTCCCAGGCACCTGTACCTGCTCCTAACCCCATGCCTTAGCTGCCCCTGGATCCTCAGCAAGGACGATGAGGAGGAGAGCAGGGAGCTTGGAAGGTAGCATCAAGCACCAAGCCCTGGAGGAGTGATCTAGGCCAGGGTGAGCACCAGGGCAAGCCACACATGAGAGGCTCAGGGCTGTCCCCCCCCCCCCCCCCGCCCAGCTTCTGCTTGCTAACAACCCACTGGAAGAGCAGGTGCTGGGAGCAGGAGCATGCTGCTTGATTGTGTCTGGACTTCAGCTGCCAGCAGGCCATGGCCACCAAGAGGGGTCTTCAAGGAGGAGCCCGGGCTCAGGGGGTTCTTCTCTCTGAGGATGGGGCTGCCAAAAATGAGTCAAGGTCTGGCCTGGGGGTGCCCAGGAGAAAGCCCCGAGGAAGCAGCATGTTTAAGTGAAAAGAATTAGCACTATGCCCCACTTTGTGGGGTCCCATGGGGAGCAGACACAGTTCAGGGCTTTTTACGTTCATTAAGTGCATTTATTAATTATGATGATTTTATAACATCTGTAGCTTAGTTTTTTATACTACAAATCATTTCTTTAACAAAATTCTTATAGTCCAGTATAAAGCACTGATGCAACACAGAGGGAAAGGTAGTCACACAAGGGTTTGTTTTGTATTTTTTTTTTTTATTTTTTGCAAAGAGAACAGACTCATGATTATATTCCAAATAAGTGCCTTATGAGATTTTCTTTTGTTTTTCATAGAAGAAAACAACTCGGATCCTATGGCCTGGATGCAAACATCCAGGAAGTCTAAATTCAGGGCCCATGTATGACGTTTGATCAGAATCAGACTGTGTGGGTAAAGAGCCAAGAGAGCCGAGCAGCCCTGCTGCCGATGCCCCTCCACAGGCACGGACAGCCTGGGGGGTGGGGGGCACATGCTTCCTGGCGTTTCCTCACGGCCACCCTCCAGCGCCTGACTGCCCAGTGCCTGAGACCTCAGCATCAGTGCCTGAGGCCATGACAGGGCGGCTCACTGCAGGGCCTAATTCTCAGATCCTAATAGTATGAGGCACTTTGAGGAAAAATGCAGCACTATGAGAGAATGCGCTGCTCTATGTACCAGATCTTTGTTTTGTAGACTGTCTACACATCCACACTGACAGATTGGTGTCTGGGAAGATTACTCTCAGGGCTGTTCAAGTCTTCACTACTTCCATATAATTAAACAAAACAAAACAAAACAAAACTAGTCAGCAGAACTTCATTGTAAAGTCCAACTTGTTCCTTTTTAATCCTCTGACAGCGTACGCTCCTTGTGTAATGTATGTCTTCGTTACTTTTCTCTCCTTGCTGGGACAAAATACCTAGCACCCAGAATTAAGGAAGGAAACGTTTATTTCACTCCGTTTGTGCAGGCATCAGTCCACGCTCATCGGGCTCCAGGGCTGAGCGCAGCAGTTCGTGGCCCCAGAAGACAGCAAAACAGCAAGAGCTAACGGGAGTGGCCGCAGACACCCATAATCCCAGCATGGGACTGTGAATCTATCACAAACTCTAGAAGCCACCTCATGACTGTGGCTTTGGGGGGCCATCTAGACACAAAACATAACTATGAGTATGCCCTGAGTCTGTGGTCAGTGAATCATTCCCTAAGCACAGCCTTCATGGTAGGGAAGTCCTGTGCAGCAACCTCTGCGGTGACCACAAATCCACCCAAAGTGAGGACTCTGAAGTTGATGAGCAGAGTCCAGAGCGTGGACACTCCATAGACAGTGCCCTCCTACAAGAGGGTGGCTGAGGGATCGCTAAAGTTTTAATGATACCGTGAAGCTGTGAGGCAGATGCCTGTGTTCTCAGCCAGAGAGTGTTTATCCCCAAGTACCACCCTTCTCTCCTCATTGCCCCCCATCCTGAATTAATTCTCCTTCTCTGAGTTAATCTTGTTTGTTGGTTTTCTGATAGTTTTAATTTGGGCTTCCCTAGGTAAAAAAAAAAAATAGCTTGAAAGCTCAAGGTCACCCAATACTAAATTGATGAGTTCTAATAGAATCCACAAAAGATGAGCTTAAATTCAAGAAACAAAGATATCATTGTTCTTCTCCCATTCAAACAATCAGCAAATATAAATTGATTCACATCTTTGCTCTCAGATGTCTTCTAAGGTAGGAGCGAGCAAGGAGACACCTGAAATACAAGTCCCTAAAGAGGAGACACTGAATCACTATAGGCTGACGCTGGCCCAAGCATCTGCACTGTCAGTCTATACTCTCTCCTATGTCATCTCTTCTTAAGATGTGTGTCCCATATTAAGAGGGCAGGTGTACAAAGCTGGTGGTACAAAGTGTACTTCACGACAGAGCCTCCATTTGGCAAGCCCAGTGGAGTTTCTGGGCTGCTATCTGCTGAGATGAAAGGTACCACTAACAGAGAGATAAACAGCTTCCTGGCCCGGGAAAGAAGTTGCCAGACCTTGGAAGAAAGATAGTGGGGCTGACATATTATCTATCATCTGCTTGCCCTGCCATTGATGGAAGGATCCAGGGACCCAGCTGAGAAGAAGAACGAGGAAAGCCACATTCTAGTGGAAAGAGCTTCTGCTCTCTAAGTATTCTAGTTCGCACTAACTGTTTTGGGGTTTAAGATTTAATTAGCTTAATTAGTAGTATAAATAAGAATGTTAATAGTTTTGCTTCATTCAGAGCAAGTGACGCGGTACCTCCCAACGAATGAATAGGGTTTAGTCCTGGCCAAATTAAAGGTGCTGAGTATTTGATCCATAGAGCACGTATTTTTTGTTTAAGATTTTTCTGGAAAAGTCTGTCCAAAGTTCATCACTGTATGTCTTGATTGCGGGGTGGGGGGAGGGCATTCAGAAATTTTAGACACTATCACCCATCTATCCATAATCTCCTTTGGCATCTGTTGTAGTTTAGATGGAGATGCCACCCCAAAGCTCACAGAATAAACACTTGGTACTCAAAGCCGCAGTGTGCAGAGGTGGGACCTCTGGGAATTGACTGGGTCAGGAGGGCTCAGCAATCGATTAATCCACTGATAAATTCATAACTTAATGAGCTATTCCACTGGTCTTGCCAAATGGAGACTTTGTGGTGAAGAGAGATTTGTACCAACAGCTTTGTACCTCTGCCCTCATAATTTAATGGTGTGGTGGAAACCTTGGGGGCAGGGCCTAGCTGAGGGAAGTAGGTCCCTGGGCGTGTGCTCTTGAGGGTGGTATACTTCTTTTGGGCTCTTGCTCTTTCACTTTCTCTCTGCTTCTGGGCTGCCATGATGCAAGCAGCCTAGTCCACTGCCCTTGTGAATGTTCTGCCTTATCACAGGCTCAAAAGCAACTGGGTCAAACATGGACTGAAATCTCTGAATCTATGACCCCAAACCTTTCCTCCTTGTAAGTTGTTTTCCTTGGGTGTTTTGTCAAGACAATGGGAAGCTAATACTACAGTCTGCCTGAACTAATGATACAGCTGCTCTAGTTTTCTCTGTAGAGAATTCTCTAGAGCTAATCCAGAACAGAAGAGAAGGTTTTTTTTTTTTTTTTTTTTTTCAGAACCAGGGATTGAACTCAGGCCCTTGCACTTGCCAGGCAAGCACTTATTCTCTGAGCTATCTCCCTGGCCCCCAGAAGGAAGTCTTAATGAGAACAGAGACGGACACGTGCTGAGCCCTTACTATGTGCTAGCCTCCTAGGAACCCCAGGGGGGCTGTGTCAGCTTCCTTGGTACTGTAACAAGGCATATGAGATGAATAGCTTATAGAAGAGAAAATGGTTGTTTTTGTTTATAGTTCTAGAGGTTTTACTCTTTACTCAGATGGCCCTGTCATACATCATGGCAGGAGAGCTGAGTAAAGAAAGCCTGTTCACCTCAGGGCCTGGAGTAAGAGAAAGAAAAGAGACCTGGGTCCTATATCCTCTTTAAAAGTGCACCCTCAATGACCTAATTTCCTGCCAATAGGGCCCACCTGTAAGGTATCCACCACTGCCAAGGTGCCAACCTCGAGATCAAGTCTTGAATGCACAGGTGGTCATTTCTAATCCAAACTATAGCAGCGGCTACCACAATCTCCCACTCTGCAAATGAATACATTGAGGCCAGAGATAAAGGAGATAATATGTGGCCAAGCCAAGATCTGAGCACAGAACATTCAGAGTACAAAGCTGCCTTCACCACATAGTGTTTTTCTTTCTCATTCAAGACTGCTTGAGCACATGGCTGCTTTCTCATCATTCTATCAATGTTCCTATCATTTTTCTGACCAAAATATACATTGTGAGCCAGTGAGATAGCTCAGCTGATTAAACGCCTGCTTAGGCAAGCTCACGGACCGGGGTTCCAGCCTTGGCATCACATGCTGCGTCAGCCCTGCCCCCAGGCTCACTGAGCTGGCCACTAAGACGGGGCTTGGTAGTGCATACCTGTAATCCCAGCTATGGGGAGGCGAAAAACAGGAGGATCACTATAAGTCCAAGCTGCACAGTGAGATCCTATACCAAATACATAACAAAAATACACATTATAAGAGTAGCAGTCAAATCCCTACCGACAAACTAATGAATTCCTGTAATCACAAAGTTAAAAGCCGATGAGAATAAACATTTCATTTCTGTGTGGACTTGTCACCTACCATTGCTGGATTCCTGCTTTTACTGTCTCCCAGCACACCCAGGAAACATGGAACTGGAAGCCAACACAAGCTGCCTCTCAATCCACTCTACTGTTGTAATAACAAACCATAAAATTAACTAAATTTCACCACGGTGTAATGTGCTGCATAAAAGTGGTGGCAATGTGTCTGCAGGGCAAGGGGACGTTCCATTGAAATCAGCTTCTCTTTACTGCTTTGCCAATATTTAGCAATTTCTCCCCCATAAAGGCAGGGAGAATAGTGTGAGCAGACATAGAGTGGGTATCTGCTGTTGTGCTGCTGATACCTGGACGTATTTGTGGCTGTCAATGATGATGTGTAAATAAAAATTGACAAGGGTCATTGCTTCTTTATACATGTGTCCCCTGTTTATATATGCCTGTGGCTATGGAAGCACACACAATTGTGCATGTGAGTACTCAGACGCATGTGCAGAAATCCATATCCAAAACAGTACATATCCCCGTGTTGTACACATTCGGACTTGCCTAGCATAGGTGTCCAAATAAAGATCAGATGGAGAGAAATATATATTATTTGCTTTTCACATAATCCACATGCTGGGATTCTATGATCAACTTCACCCAAGTTGTAGCAAGTTAAACCCATTTCTGAATAACACTGGCTAAACCTGGAACATTCTCTTCCTGACCTATGGCTGAGAGAAGAAGCCAAGCTAGCTTTTGTAGTGTTGGCAGATTAGGCTTTCTCCAAGTGACTCAACCTGCTGTAGTTCAGAAATGAGCAGGGAACACTGGGCTGGAGGAGATATGGCAGTCTCTTTATGTCATGTTTCCAAGCTAGGTGAAAACATGACTCACTCACTAGCGCAGCTTCTCTGGCACACTGAAGAGAATGGCTGTGGGGGACTGAAGGTCACTCCTATCAGCTGAGCATATCGCAGCTCGCAGGATCTGCCCTGGCACAGCCCATAAATGCCAGGCTTATGATGTAAGGAGCTATACCTGACTGTCTGCCCCAAGTTCCTCCTGGAGCAATTTAAGTCCATTTCCTCTTATAATGAGCAAAAACAGCTGTTCATCACACTCTTTATGTACACACTATAGAAAGCTGTTATTTACTTCTCAAACTGGGAAAGGTCCTCTCTGAAATTCGCTACCACTTTCACTCTAGATCCCCCTTCCCAGCTGCACAGCACAGCGAGGGCATGTTCTTAAAACCTGCATTTTCTGAAAGGACTGTAGGATGGATGGCTATGAGTGATCACAAAGAGAAGTGGACCCAGGAGAACTGGGTCCATGCCAGTTCTGGTGCTGGTGTGGACACACCAGGTTCCTGTCATTCTCTAAACGAAACAGGGACATGCTAGTGGGTTCTTGAGGCCCCTTCAAATTCTGTGACTCCAAGATGGTTTAAAATCTACTGACCAAAGGCAAACAACCATCTATTGTTTTATGGAAAATAGCACACAAACAAAACTGAATACCTCTCACATTAGAGCCAGCCAGCTATGGAGGCTGAATGAAAAGTACTGCTGATAAGAATGAGTTGCTCCACACTTCCAGAACAAATTGTCTTAAAAATGTTGCCAGTGCAAAATTTCACAGATATTTACACAGTGATTAACATCCTCACCTTCTCAATCATACGACGATGTTCAATAGACAACCAGGTCGCCTCCTCGTTTAGCCTGGAATGTCTCATCAAAAAGTCATAAGGTTCAGCATCAGTTAAAAATTACTTAGGGTTACACTGTTAATATTTGGAGGTGACAGGTGATCTCACTTTGCAGAAACAAAACCAAAGACGATATGGGACGTGTCCTTAAATAATAACTGTAGACACTGAGGTCCTGACCACCCACTGCCTGGATCAGCATGAGGTTCAATCCTCAGGACAAGAATATCATCCTTTTCCTTCCCAAGAAGACACGTTTCTGAACCTCAGCCATGTCGTAAAATGTCACTTGGATACGCTTTGCACATGCCAAGCAAGTGGACACAGTGGT
>NW_004524591.1:25077604-25113754 GCF_000260255.1 Octodon degus | reverse complement strand
ACATGGAAGAGCTTCTCCCTTCCCCGCATTTAGGAGGTGAAGATGTTGACACCAGAAATGTGACTTGACTGGTTTGCCCAATCCGCAATCAAGTGTTTCCCACCACATCACGCCAGTAAAGACCATCGGAAAGCTTATCTCAGAAATTAAGTCTTTCAAATTAAATTTATCGTCAGTTCGCAGAAAATACTTGACAGGTCAAGTTTCTGTATTTCATCACATGCAAAGATTTGTTTTAATCACACCATTGAACTAGAGATTTTTTCCAGTCTCCCTTTTCACAACTGTTTATTACATATAGACTATACGCAAAGCATTGATTAAAAGAGAAAAAGAGCATACCCTTTTGTGCAAGGCACCAATTAAGAACATATTTTCTCGCACATAAACTGAGAAACCTTAATACGCCTCTGTCCCCTCTCCACCTCCTGATGTCGTAAGTATAAATGGTTAGATCTGAGCTTCCCATTGCTCTAGCTCAGGATAGACCACTCAGGGCCTTGGGTTGCTTTACATGCTGAATTATTTGCCATGCCAATAAAAATCTACTATGACTTTACTATGGAAGACTGGACTTTTACTGGAAGCTTCCTTGTAGGCATCTGAGGGTGCCTCTGATAGCCCCTAACTGAAAGGACCTCGTAATGGAATCTGAGCCTAATCATGATGGAGATTTTTGTGTTTTCCTGAAGATACTATAATACACACATAACAAGACTGATCATGCAGATCCAGACTGGAAACACTCAGCTTTTCTGCCTCTCCCTAGCAGAGAAATACTTACGTAGTGGAGCTGTGGTGCCTAAAGGCCGCCAGGCTTTTCTTGCTCTCTGGACCTTGTTCACTTGTCTTGCTCTGGGTCAGAGCCATGCTAAGCCTGTGCACAGCTGTGATGAGAGCAAAGTGTATTGGACTCAGCCCTCAGTGGTCTGGATGAACTTCAAGTGTTGAGAGTCCAGGGAAAATCCCACATACTCCTCCCACTTTTCTTCACTGTCCTACTATTTGAGTTTAAAACTGGATAAAAATGAATACCATGGACTATTTGCCAGTCAGCTTTCCTATTGCTATGATAAAATACCCAGCACTCATAACTTAAAGGAGAAAAAGGTTACTATGGCTCAGGGCTTCAGAGGTTTCATTCCATGGTGATTTGGCTCCAAGGTAGAAACATCATGGTAGAAGGATGTGGAAGGCAGAGCTGCTCAGTGCCTGGTGACTGTGAGCTGAGCCCAGGAAAACAGTGCTATGAGGATGGACCTGCCCAAGCCACGCCCCCTGAGTCACCCCCTAACATAGGGCCTTGCCTCCTGATAGTACATGCAGCTATAAATGCTAGCAGATTAATCCACTGATGAGTACAGCACTCCACGATCTGATCACCTCTCCAGGAGTCTCTTAATCTTGTCAAGTCGACAATCAAGGCAAACTGACTCAAGCTGGTCAAAAGGAAGCAAAGAAAAGATGACACTGGAGCACACAGGTGGGAAGATCAGAGGGCACCGTTGCTAGGCAACCAGCTTTTGTCCACCTCAGAGGGGTGAGACTTCCATGGCCCCTGGGGTAGAGCATCAGCTAGTAGAACTTCCTGGCTGTTCTTCACCATCTCTCTCCCCATATTTGTTTCCATAACAGACAGAATCATAGATTTAGTCTCGTCCTCACCCACCTACCCAACCACCCACCCGTGGTGGCTTTGCTCAGTGGAAAGAAGCAGAAAAGAGGGGCACAGAGAAAAAACAGAAGCAAGAGAAGACATGGGAAAGGAAAATGGTAAAGAATAGGAAAGAATCAGGAAGTTGAAAACAATGAAACTCTCCCCATAGCATTATCCCTCACATCCAGTTCTGTGACTCAGAGCTCATCTGTGGAATCCTTAGCAGCTGTGCCAGATGGGAGCACCATGCTAGAGGAGGCTGTGAAGCACTCCAGGGGCAGGAGGATGAGGACACAACCCTAGTCGGGACCCAGGATCAAGGCAAGGGCTGTTAAGAGTTAACCTCACATCCTTCATCAGAACTGAATGAAAACAATTGGGCATGTATTTACAGCCACTGAGCAAGTTATTGGAGTAGCTGGAGGACAACAGCATCGGGTCTTGCAGCCCTTGGCGTTCCGTATTTCATCTAATCTAAGGCACCCATTGTATAGTACACTATAATTTTGTGTACTACGAAGAAAGAAAAAAAAATGCTGGCTATTAACCATGACAATGCATTGATTATAAGATGCATTCAACTTCAGAAATGCTTAAAATGTGAGAGACAATAGGTGTCTTAAGATTGTTCAAATACAGTCAGATCTAAATCCCTTAGCAATGGCACTGAGTTCCTTCACAGAACCATTCACATCTCCTGTCCCGCAGTGTGGACCAGTGCCCCAGCCAGCCTTGATTCTCCTTCATGAGTGCATTCATGTCTTTTCCACTCTTGGACTGATCTGGGGCTGTACTTTTTGCCTGGCATGAGCCCCTTGGACCAGTCCCCACATTCTGGGGACAGTCTTCCCTTATCTTGTCTTATATCAGTTCTGTGTATTTTGGAATTTAGTTCTTTCTCTAGATTATGAGTTGTTTGAGGCAGATAAAACAACATAGTTAAGATTTGCTGAGCATTTAATATATGCCAGATAATATAAGTATATACAGATGCTACTTGATTTATAGTAGAGTAAGTCATAAATGTATGTAGAAATTACACTTAAGACCCCTTACCTATTGAACATCATAGCTTAGCCTAGCCTACTTTGTTTTATTATTTTTAATCTTTTATTTATGTATTTATTTGGTACAGGGTCTTGCTACACAGCTCATATTTGTAGTGATCCTCCTATCTAAGCTGCCCCAGCACTGGGATTATAGGCATGCACCACCAAGCCCCGTTTCAGTGACCAGCGCAGCACACTCAGGGTTCTGAGGCTGGCATGGCATGCGGCACCAGGGATCAAACACGGGTCCTTGTGCTTGCCAGGCAGACACTTAGACCACCAAGCTATCTCCCCAGCCCTGCCTAGCCTACTTTGGACATGACTAGAAATCATCTAACATATAAAGCCTACTTCATACTAAAGTGATAAACATTTATTGGTAAATATCTTCTTAGGGAAACATGTGCCAGAATTTACTTTATTGAAGAGTTTAAAGTTCAAAAGTTGAAGTGCATATTTACTAAACACATGCTGCTTTCACACCGCTGTAAAGTCAGAAAGTCATGAAGTCAAGCCAACATGAGCCAGGGACTCTTTGTCCTGCACACATTTCATACATGAGTGGGAGCTATGTGATGTACGAGGAAGAGTAGTAGCTTCATCAAATGCGTGTACGTTATCGGCAATACTGCCGAGTCAAAATGGAATTCAAATGTACTTTTGGGTGGTGTGGCTGCAGCGGTTTTAGTTGTGGATTTTAGAGGCCCAAGCACTAGTGCTATGCCAAGCCCGGAATGATATAAACGCATCAGACTAGCATGGATTTCTTCGGGCCTGGAGGCCACCTTGTGGAGGTGACCTAGTCCAACTCTATCTCTTTCTGGTTCTCCTCCCCATAACATCAGAAAAATTGTCCCTGCCATGAGGGACTTTACAATTATAAATAAAACCTTTAAAACATTACTGAAAAACTAAAGCAAAAAAGCAGCTAGATGAAAATAATAACATCAGATAAAGGCGTGAATAACAATGTTGATAATAAAAAGAGAATTCATAGGCCACAGTAATACACTTGCTCAAATAAAGAGTCTGCGAATTTAAATGGGTTCCAAACAGATTCATCTTGGCTATGAACAAGAAGCTCCTGTGATTGTTGTTGTTGTTATTGTTACAAATTAAGATGGGCTTAAAAATATGCTGTAGTAAGAGAATATTTTAATAAAATTGAAAGCACAACCCAAAGCCAGAGTTCTGCCTTTGTTTTTCTGGCTCAGGGGTGTCCACACACGCAGGCGAGTGGGCCAGCACCCGTGCTGGTAACCCTGCAGGGCAGGGAGTTGGTGACCTCTGATGGGGGGGAGTGGCTCGATTGGGCTGGCATCTGTTTTCCTTTAGGGGATGTTTACGAGAAAATGAGGAATGTAGTATCTGGCAAGAGACCAGGCTCTATAACAGAGCAGGGAGAGCAGTGAATATATACGTACATATTCACTCTTTGAATTGATTTTCACTAGTATGAATTATATGCATCTGTCATATATATATATATATATATTTGTGTATATATTATGCATATTATATGTGTACATATGTGAAACAAATACATATATACACATTTTTCGGGGTTTTTTTTTTTTCAGTATTGGGGATTGAAACCTTAACCTTTTTTTTTTTTGTTTGACTGGCTCCAAATGCCTTCAGGACATGTTTGGCTGGCTGGCGTTGTGAGGTTCGAATCACAGCAACCTGAGGCTGACTGCTTTGTTGAAGCAACCTCTTAAACAACTGGGCTAAGGGGCAGGCCCCTGAATCCCTAACCTCCTTATGGAGCCTTTTATAAATTTTTAAATTTTGAGGCAAAGTCTCACTGAATTGCCAAAACTAGCCCAAACTTGCAACCTTTCTGCCACAACGTTCCAGAATACTAGGATTACAGGTGTATGCCATGTATGGCTGTACACACTAGTTTTAAGATTAGAAAACACACACATAGTGCGGAAGGAAGAGAAGGAGCTATTTTGGAGTGGTCACCAAGAGCAGATGAGATATTTCAATGGAAAATTCTGTTTAAATACTTCTTAATTGCACTAAAACACGCGTGACACAGATTTTACCATCGTGGGCACTTTTCAAGTGCACAGTTCAGTAGTGTTGCATCCAGTCACGTCACTCTGCAGCCATTCCCGTCATGGACCTCCTCCCCTCTTGCAACACTGACACACGAAATCTAGCAGACAACTCCTGCCCCGAGCCCCTGGCAGCCACCATTCCTTTCTGCCTGGAGAAAACTTTGAAGTGGTCTGCTGCATAATGAGCATTGTGCTCTTCCTGCAGGCAGCCTTCTGCAATTTTTGTCACCTGAAAAGGGGACAGCCATCCTTCTTGGGTCCTCTGGTTTAGAGAGTCATTGGCAAGAGGAACAAGTGGGAAACTGAGGCCCAAAGAGACCAAGACATGGTGTGCCTCAGAAGCTGCAGGAAGTAGGTCAAACGCACATGCAGGCACTGTTCTCTGCTATCTCTCTCTTTAGACACAGCTGCCCCTCCAACCTCAGCTCCACCGTAACACATACTGCCGAGGTGAGTAAGTGTCTTTCCACTCGGGGGTGCAGCCCAGTGCGTGCCCACAGAAGGGGGCGGGTGGAAGGCCTTCTAGACAGCTGGTGTCCTTCCCATGTGAGACCAGTTATTTTCAACGAGCAGGTCCCAACAGTGTTCACAGAGAAGTAGGGATGCCATAAATGGTTACTGGTGTGTCAACCCAGGGGTGGCTCCTCTCCCTCTGGTCCTTAGGCAGCTACCCGCCACTGCCCACAGCTTCAGTGTGACCCACAGATACTGCCATTTTCTATACACTCCATGATGTAAAAGACGGTTGTTGCAGTATGGATCTTCCCTATTCACAGGACAAAAATTCAAAGAACTTTGAGCTCCTTGTGGGAAAGCAGAGTCCAGCTAGCCAATTAAGGGCTGCCTTAGCATCTCTGTTCCTGTGGACAAATGACAGTGTCCCGTGGAGACACTTCAAAACACTTTCTATTTCTACCACTCTCCTCAAAATGTTGTCATGTCACTTCTCTGTACCACAATTTAATTATGTGCCAAAGAAGAGATGAGTTGTGTGGATTATGCTTTTCAGCAGAAGGGAGGCATGGTAATAACTCCAGGGAAGTGGGCATTTTGAGTCAAAAGTCTTGGCAACCTTACCACGGTGAGTGAACACCTCCTATCACAAGCAAAATAAAGATTCCTTGGGACTTGCTGGATTGTGATGCCCCCTGGGACATCCAACGTCAACTTTATCACTGGAATTTGCAGATGACAAACACTTCCCCTGGTGAATAAAGGCCAGAAATGCATAGATAGTGCGGAGATGAATGAGTGTGTATGAGTGGGTAAATGCTTCTCTGGGGAATGGGTATAGCATACAGTGGGAAATCCCATTGGTGGCCAGAGTGTGTATAACCAACAGCATGGAAGCAGCCAAATCTCCCCTATTAGCATACTCAGAGTGGTTATTGGCTAATACTAGAAACTCCAGTGCACCCGCAGCTACACAGCATCGGTCCGGTCAACTACCTTTTCTGCTAAACCAACACTCTAAAGGTCATCATTAATCTTAGTAAGTGACCAACTCCACAAGATAATCTGAGCAATGGTGAGCTATAATAATTTGTGCATCCAATGATTCTTGTAATATGTGCATTATTAACACTCTGCTCTTGCTTATGTCTTAAGAGCACGAAGCTCAGATTTACTATGTACATTGCACTGGCGCATAAAAAGACATGTTATATCTCACCTACGTTTCTAACAACTGTCTTGCTGGCTAAATTATTTATTGTTCATTGAAGCTCAATGAATGAAGGAATAGAAAAATAGATTAGAATAGCGGGGAAGATATAACCCATGGTTCTTCCACACATGAGTTCAGGTGGCTGCACTGCAGTTGCTCAGTGGGAACTTCCTCCAATAACCGTGGGTACTATGTACTGCTGGCAGCTCCCCAAGGGCTCCAAGTATCTCAACCCAAGAGAAAGTTTTTGGGCAGTGCCAGGACACCCCCAGCCACACAGAGGAGCCCAGCTGGACCATAAATTGTATAGACAAAGATAAAGACACACATTTTCTCTTGGCTCAAAGGATTCCAGCAGGACACATTTACCCTCCCCTCTGCCAGGCCAGCAGGGCTGTTCACATGGCCTCCCCTGTGCCTCCACTTTCTCTTCTCCCTTGCTTTGTTCCTTTCTCCTCTTTCCCCATCTGCTGCATCAGCTATAAGGCCCCTGTAATTCGTGGTCACCAGAGCTGCATATCATTCCAGAGCTGGTACAGCGGGTTGTTTGTTGGGATGACCTTGCAGTGACCCTCACTCTGGGTCTGTCCCAGCACTGGGTTCACCTTGTTCCCACAGACAGCTGTGGGCTAATGAGAGGCACTCAAGTTGAAGGCAGCAGAGCCTGGTCTAGCTATGACCACTTGCTACCTGGGTGACTTTGGGTAATGTTTCACTGTCTCTAAGCCTCGTAAAATAATGCTAACCTGCAAGGATTGTAACAATGCCATCCTGCTAGGATGACTATAAGAACAGAATGAGATAACTCATGGCTTTAATTAAATTTACCACTGTCTGTGTGTCATGGAAGTTAAAATAGATCATTATATCTTTAGTTCACCTGGAAGGAGGGAGGTAGGCATTTTAACTCAGTGTTTGAGGGAAAAATACGTGAAAAAATAAAGTTTGAAAACATTAAGTGGTTTACTAAGTTAGGAGTAGAGAATGCAGGGATAAACCCTAGGTTTGCTGCTTCCCTCTCCAGTGGTAATTTCACTCTTCTACCAATAAAACAAATCCTATGGCTAAGATTTTTGTGCCATCTCTGTATTTCAGATTTGCTGGATGAGCCACAAAACAATCAGGAAGCATAGATGGTTTTTCCTTTTGGTCACTAGATTTTAACCTGTTTAATTGTGAGACTCTATGAAGACATGCCATCTTTTCTTTTTATTTTGTGCCTCAGTTTCTCTCATCTGCTCACTGCAACAGGAGCAGGTAGCCCTTTCCTACTGACAGTGGTTAGCATTATGGAAGATGCTGTCCCGAGGCTTTCGAAATGCCTGGACATCTGTCATTCTGAATGAATCTCTCTCTCTCTCTGTCTCTCTCTCTCTCTGTCTCTCTGTCTCTCTGTCTCTCTCTCTCTCTCTCTCTCTCTCTCTCTCTCTCTCTCTCTCTCTCGCACGCACATGCACACGCACACAGGGTTTCTGAGCTGAGGTTCAGGAAGATGTTGATGAGCTATGTATTCAGAGCTTTGAATGAAAAGGTGAGGTGCTTTTGATGGTGATATCAATAGGCAGCAAGATCTGATCAGTAGTAAGAGGATGACATTAAAGGAAGGGTCAGAGAGAAATAAAACCGCATCCCTTTGCTGAGCTTGGCAAGCAGGATAAAATATAAATAACGTGGATGTTACCTTGATTCTATTTTTTCTTTTTTTCTCCAATTACCACTTGAGATAATTAACTAATACAACATGCCAAAAAGAAAGATGCCTGCTTCTTTGCTTCTCTGGTGGAACAACATGGATTAAATCCCATCAAAGCACTCGCCACTGAATCCCCCAAGCCCCTGCACAAAAAGGAGATACAGAGTGCAAAGCTAGACCTTTCTTCCTTATCTACCTCAGAGAGGTTGCTGGGAAGAGCTGAAGGGCTGATGTGATGCAGGAAGCTGGGATGCATTTCCATGACAACCACCCAGGCCAAGGCCTTAGTTATCACCTGAAAACTAAGCAAAATGCAAAAGGAAGGAGGCTCTGTCTGGGAAGTTTGGATTCCTGTTAGCATGAGCCTGTCTGAATGTGAATGGTGCCTAAGGTGGGATGGTAGGTAGAGAACAAAAGAAATAAGTGCAGGGCCTAAGAAACTGAATAAGTCAAGAAGAGATGTCTTTGGAGAAGTTTTGGCTGCCCAAAGAGCCAGCCAAGACCACAAGGCAGGCAATGGCAGGTCTGGCGTTAAGTCGACCACACAGAGGGGTAGCGACTGTGTGCTTCCCTGGTGATTGAGCATATGGGAGGCCTAGGGAAGGAAGGCCATTGCCAAAGGTTACAGCAAGATTGGCAAACCAGACCCCAGCCCAGGCTTTCTAGCTCAGTTTGAAGCCATTTTTTACCCACTACCCTTTCTCAGCTTTCTTCTGCGAAGTCTTTCCAAAAAATTCCTGCACTTTGGGGCACTGTCCTGCTTCCTCTGTGTCTATTTTAACCAGATTTCCTTTGTAGAGAGCCTGGGACACAGGAGACATAATGCTAAGGGTTTTTGTTTTTCTTGCGGATCAAGGGCTTGAACTCAGGCTCTTGCGCTTGCCAGGCAAGTGATTATTCTACTGAGCTATCTCCCTGGCCCCAGTGCTAAGATTTAGATACATTCCCAGGGATGGTTCTTCTGGGTCAGGTATGGGGTAAAAGATGAAGAGGAAAGAAGGAAAAGAAAAAAAAAATTCTCCCAATTTTTCCTCATGCATGTGCTCAATAAGATAGGAAATGTCAGCTACACTCCTGGCCTTTCTTCTACCTACTCACTGCTCACGTGGGTAGGAACTCAGCGTTACTACTTTCTATACCATCTAGTCTGTGTCCTGCATCCTGTTGTCTCAGTTTCTTTAACTTTAAATGGGATCATGACACTATTCTTCCTAAAAGGGTGTGCATGAGCCAAAGAGATCACTGGCATTTCTGCTGTCCTCTTGAAGGAGGCCCCTTCCAAGAACATGGGTCACAATTCCAATAGGAAAAAATGAATAAAGGAATGCTAGTCTATTCTTCTTGTTCCAAACCAGTTCTCCTTTGACTCAGTATTTTTCAACTGATTCCACATCACAGCACACACAGAAAAATCGTAATACTTGTACAGTGCTAACATAAACTGCCAGGGATTTTTACAGCCACAGGCAAATGGCTTCAGGGGCTTTGGCTGTCCCCAGGTTCTGCTGGTGCTCCCCAGGGCTATAGGAATCTATGTGCACTCAACCCAAGAGAAATCAGAGTAAGAACAAGCCAAAAAAGTATGGTGGGGAAGGACATGGTCCCAATCCCTAGGCCCATTCTGGATACTAAATGGTTTAGGAGAATCTAGACTAAACCCTGGAAACAAGGTGAATAGAGTAACCACATTTACACTAGAGAATGGGAGTAGGAGTCTGTCTCTGGTCCTGGGGCTGGAGTGATCCTCCTTAAATCTCTTCCTTACCATGCTGTGGGAGGAAGCTGCAATGACTGTTGGGAGAGCAACCACTGAACCCAGCACAAAGAGAACTCATAGGGATAGCATTTCTAATGGGGGAGACCCCCCAAGTCTAGAATTCTCTCTCTGACCATCATTATATGTGACTCAAATAGTATGTTCTTGGGTTTGCTCATCTGTAAAGTAGGAGTAGAGATCCAAGCTTCCCAGCCTAAATGATGCGCCTTGGACACAACGGCCACTGTGAGCTGTTGCATCGAAGAACAAAACATGGGAGCTTTTTTTGAAAGCTTTCAAAAATAAATAAATAAAAGGGTTGTTTAGCTCTTTCCTCCCCCTCTCTTAATAGCACCTTTCAACCCAGGAGCTGCCAATGAAGTTATAAGCCGCAGCTATGTATAGAAACCACATCACTCACTACTGAAATAGAGAAGAGTAGCAACTCCCCCACGCCACTTAGCAAGAGAAGAGAGGGCAAGGGGATCCAGCCAAAGAGGAGGGGGTGTCTCTACAGAGCTGACTGGGGTACACAGGGGGCTCCATGGGAAGGCTACAGAGGGAGACTTTGCCAGAAATGGGAGCTTGTTTTTGATGGTAGGAACTGCCTTGGGGCATCTCATGCATGCTGCTGGATGCAGTTTATCATGTCTGGAAAGCCTTTGGGGACAGGAAATTTGATAAATTCCCATCCCAATGTTTCACGACCCTGACAGCAAAAGAGTTCTTCCTAATAACTAAGCTACAGGCTGCTTCCCGCAGCTTAAATGCATTTTTCCTTCTTATGTCCTTAGTGGAGACAGGGAACAGCTGGTCACCAGCCTCCTCATAATAACCCCTCTTATAGTGAAGACGGTTATTATGTCACTCCTCACCCTTTGCTTCTTGCTTCAAAAAGAGCCAAACTCCAATTTCTTTATCTTGACATCACTTTTTTCTTTTGTCCCAACTCAATCTATCATCACCTCCCTTTTCTTTTTAAAATTACATTCCTTTTTTTCCAACCTTGTTGTAAAATGGATGGAGCACATATAAATATCGTTCTGCTGTACCCTCATGATGGGGGGCAGGTGGATGAGGGTCAGGTGGAAGGAAGGACATGAACAGCTTCTGTGCACCTACCCTTCTGATCTGGGTGGTTGTCCATCTTTCTTGGTGACACTTCACAACCTGGGGATCTGTGTCCACCCGACTCACAGATCTGGAAACTGGGATTCAAAGAAATCCAATGTGCTCAAGGTGATCTAGGTAATAACCTCTGCAGTTGAAGTTGAATGCTGATCTCATTATGTACTCACTCACAGAATAGTCTGAACAAGTGCATTAATTTCACTCAGGAAAAAATGCAAATCAAAGCCACGGTGAGATTCCGTGCTACACCGGCTAGAACGGCCACAGTGAAAGTCTGGCAAGAGCAAGTGTCGACGAGGCCATGGGACGCTGGCGCTCTCACACACGGCCGGTAGGGATGTCAGTGATAGTGCAGCTTAAGACAACAGCTTGGGTTTCCTCCAATGGCTGAACACAGATTTACTATGCAGTCCCACAATGCTACTTCTAGGTATAGTACCAGAAGAAATAAAAACGTATCTAGGCAAAAACCCGCACACAAATGTTCATTAACCGATGTCAGTCAAATAAAGAGATAAATAAATGTGGTATATCTGTGTGATGGAATATTATTTGACAATAAAAAAGAAAAAGGCGCTAATATGTACTACAATGTAGCTGAACCTTGAAAACATATGAAGTGAAGGAAATCACACACAAAGGCTCCCTTAGACAGGAGAGTGGAGGCTACAGTACTGGCTTAGGTTGCGCCGTTTGTTCGTAGAGCAATGAAAGTGATCTAAAATCGATTGTAGTGACAATTGTGCAAATCTCAAGTGTACTAAAAGCTACAGAATCATAAAAGCCATTAAACTGTACTCTTAGCTGAATGAATCATATGGACTATGAAGTATATTTTATTAAAACTGTTGTTTTAATACACTACATCTTTAAGATTTGCTTTGCAGTGTTTGAGAATCACTGGATGGAAGTTGGACTTGAGCTCCGCGAACGCGTCTTTGAGTCGCTCCCTGGGCGATGTTCTTAAGATGTGCCAGTGGTGGGGCAGCCTGTTCTCCCCCCTGCTGCGCCACTGGGAATGCGAATGCCCACTGTCTCCACTTTTCTCAGGAAAAACTCAAAGCTTAGGAGGAAGGGAGTACTCTGAGGAGCACTTGTAAGAGCTGCCTTGCAAAGCGTCCCACACGCATCATCCCTGTGCCACTGGGACAGAGGAAAGAGCAAGCACCTTGGCCAGCCAGGACCTGAGTGAGGGGTGAGACGGAGCCGAGGACCCAGACAGCCTCCCACACCCAGAGCCACATTCCGCCAGGCAGGTAGCAAGAGCCCTGTGCTTTCAGCTGGAAGCTCACTGAGAAGGCAGCACCTTCTTCCTGCTCCCTCTGCCACTCCCTGTCACTCCACAGAGCATTAGAAAAAGAGAAAGAGAGGGAGAGAAAAAGAGGGGGCAGAGAGAGATGAGTGAGAGAGAGCGAGAAAGAAAGACGAAAGAAAGAAAGAAAGAAAGAAAGAAAGAAAGAAAGAAAGAAAGAAAGAAAGAAAGAAAGAAAAGAGCATGCAGAGACCAGTTGGAAAATAAAAAGGGGCCAATTCCCTCTTATTAAGCCTGTTATTAGGCTGCGAATCAAATTAAACCACAGGGCTTTCCACTTACAGAGTGCTATTTTAAGGCTTATTAGACTATATTAGGATTGGCATACATTTCCACTGACATAATATCGGCCTTTAATTGGATTTAAGGGCGAGGAGGCTGCATTCAGCTGGAATAGGGCCCCTGCAAGGAGAAACTTGGTATTCTCCTCACAGCTTTCCCACTTCCCTTGCTGGCGGCCATCCGAGGGGCCAAGCGGGCCTGTAACCCATTCAGACCCAAAACACAGCTGTTTTCCTCCTCCTCCTCCTTTGATAAACTGCCCAGAGCAGGCTCTTCTCTCACATATGTGTGCCCATATCTGCTGGGCATACTTCCGGATCTCTGTAGCTGCAGTAGCTGCTCGGGGGTTGGGCGCCCACCCAGGCTAGGTGGCCAACCTCAAGCTAACCTTGCCTCTTGTGACTCCAGGCAACTGTGAACTCAGATGCTGGGACAGTGATGGAACGGGGGACTTAGAGTAGGAAACATGGTGGACCTTGATCTCTGAATCTCTTCCCATCTCCTGCCTGGTTAGTGCTTGAGTGGTTCACAGAGACAGGTAGGAGGGTCTGAATAGGGTGGAAGTATGGGGAAAAGTTCTCATACTGGAGAGGAGTGCCACGAGGTGAGCAGGTCTGGGGCCCCAGAGGCGCAGCTCTAGTGCCTTGCCTGATTTTACACCCAACACACTCTGGCATAGGTCAGATGCAGCAGGCAGAAGGGGCAATGGCCGGGTCCGTGGCGCCTGCAGCCAGAAGGAGCCGTGTGTGAATGGCTGCTCCCCCTACCCCAGCTGTGTGCTCAACCACTCAGAGCTGCTACCTCCTCCTTTGTAAAATGGGGACCATTTTCCTCCCATGCAGGACTGTTCTGATCAATAATTGGGAGAATACAGGTAAAGGGATGAGTGATAGCTTAATAGACTTCGTGCCTCTGCCTCTTTCCTCAGCTTCACGGATTTCAGATAATTTTACTAAAAGGCATCAGAACAGCGACAGACGTCACCAATCAAGTACGTTACAAAATAATGTTGGGATGAGAAATATCTTGGTACAGAAACAACGATGTATGAAATATCACTTCCCAAAATATTGCTCAAACATGAAAAAAAATCCCCAATTCCTTAAGATTTCCCACTAATATATGTGAACATCGCCTGCTTCCACTTGCCAAGATGCTTCTTGGCTATACTTTGATCTCTTCAATTTCCACACTTGTTTTCAGCTCTTCTGCCAGAGCCATGTGCTTGTTTATTTTTACTACATTTTTATGACGTTTCTGCTATACCAATAAGTTTTGCATTATTAGTTTTATCAAATAACAGAATGTCTGGTTGGCTGGCTGAGATTTATTGGCCTGGTTTTTATGGCTCCAGCCCAGAACACTTTTTGTGATTACTTTCTAAGTTGTTCTTAGATCCCTTCTTAAGTACATGCTTATGCTTTTATTAAATCACATCTAAAGGCTAATTGTTATGGTATAAACTTAGTGTGGTGCCAATTGCTGTAATCTTATCATTAGTACTTAATCACAGGTTTGCTTAGGTGGCTCTACACAATATACGGATGTCAGAAAACTTGCTTGTAAATCTAACATTTACTAACCGAATCTTGTTTTATATCCAGTAGGAAGTTTTTCCCCCTGATACATATTATCACACCTTAAAACACCTCTCTGGCAAGTTTAGCTTATATGGGATATTGAATTTCTCAAGACTGGAGGAAAAAACCATTACATAAAACAAGGAAAACCAGACAAACATGGTCTCATTCCTGCAATTTGTAGCTTTCTCCCATGTCCTTATTTGACTTAATAAGTCTGTGCATGGCTTTGCTATCTTTGAAAGCATGAATGACCCACATTTATAACAGGGAGAAACTGAGACAGCGGTCCAGGAATCACATGCCCAGTTATGAGTTACCAGCTGTCCTGCTCCCTGAAGAGACAGGCCTCAGAGCCTGGTGTTAACCACGTCTGGTGTACTTCTGGAGGGCTCTGCAACCCCTGGAAGTCTCTGCTCTTTTCAAGTCAGATCTGTTTCCCTCATGGAGCCTGGGCCCAAGGGTATTTCTCTCTCCCCCACCCCCAACACATGTCCTCAATGCTCACTGACCCCCAGAGAGTTCCACATCAGTAAGAGAGGGACCTCCTGGAATGCTCCCCCAAGGGGACATCAAAGGAGCAACTGTCCTGGTGGGTTTGGATTAATGGCATCTGAATCATTACAGACTAAGTCATGAATGCCTGTGAGCCTGGGGCACCGACAGAATGTGTGTGAGTGTGTGTGTGTGTGTGTGTGTGTGTGTGTGTGCGCGCATGTGCGCTGAGCCATGCATATGAAGGGATTTCAATCAAAAATGAGCTCAGATCCACAAACACACATCGTTACTAACTCTGGGTACTCACAACCCAGGCAAGAGCAGTTTTCTTTATTGTTATTCTTATTCAAAACTGGGCTTTCATGTCTTTTTAGGGTTCAGTTATCTGGAGTCAAAATGCTTATGTCCCCACATCTACTGCTATTCTTCTATAGCCCTTCTTTTTCCACTGGGGAATAGAATATTGCTGTAGCAAAGGGTGGTAGGATGGAGCTATGAATAAAAATAACTTCTTGTCCTGATGCAGCACCATTGTCTTCAGAGCTGTTTAGTACAAACTGTGCGGGTTCCTGGAGTAGAGGCAGGATGTATGGAGAATGGCCTCATAGATGTCTGAACACATATGTGTGTGTCCACTATACCCCTGCTCTGCAGATGGCTGTCATCAATCTGGGCAAGGAAAGCTCTTGGAGTGGGATTTTTTTCTTCAAAAAGCAGGATGTCCTAGCTCCTCCTTTTGCTTAGCAACCAGCACACAGACGCAGCAAAGGCCGAGAATTAGACAAGTGGTCTTGAGTTTCACAAAGGGCCTCTGGAAGGAAACTTGCTGACAGCCCCAGGAAAAGGTGGAGGAGGTGCCCGAGGCCCTTTTCAGCACCTGCAGTGTTCTAGAGCTTTCAAAGGTGATTGGTGCAAGATCAGGCCAATGCCCACCTCCCTCTACTGGATTAGTGTGGGGTAGCCCAGGCTGCAGGTAGCTCCTTCTTTGGACAACCCTCCCTTCTGGGCAGTCTTGGTGGCAGGCAAGACCAACTGCTCCCACTTTGAAAGTGAAAAAGCCAGAGTCTTGCCTTTCTGTCCCTGTTGGCAGGTTCCTGAGCTAATGAAGGAAGTCTTGCTCCTGAGCCTCTGCAGCTCCAGTGGGTGATGCCCAGGGAGGGGTGGCTAGAAGCTGTGCAGGCCAAAGAGGGGGCACTCTGTCAGCACTCCTGGGGCCTCATTCCTGCACTTGGTCCTGCTAAGTTCCTCCCACTGCCTATGGAGCCCTAATGTCCTTACTTATAAATCCCCTTTCTGATTAGTATAACAGTCTTTCCATTCGCTGCAACTGCAACATCCTAACTGGTGAATATCTGAGATAGCTGAGGTCAGATTACATTAGAAAGGCTAGAAACAGGGTGTGGTGGTGCATGCCTATAATCCCAGTGCTGGGCAGGCTGAGACAGGAGGATCACTATGAGTATGAGCTATGTAGTGAGACCCTATACCAAATACATAAATAAATAAAATATTTTTTTAAAAAGGAGAGGCCCACTGATTGTGAACTGGACACACCCATCACCATCTCCTCATCTACCAAACATTTGGCCACATGAAAACCCCCATGCTCAGCAAGTCTCTCTTCCATTCTGTTAGTTAGTTTTCATCTAACTTGGTCCTGGCCTGGGTCCAAGGGTCACAGCCACAAGTATGACAAAATCCCACTTCTTATGGAGCTAATATTACAGAGCTTATATTATGAGAGAGACAAACAATCCCATAAGGGGTATAGAAACTGGTGCCTAGACCTAGGAAGAGAGAGGGGTGGGGGAATGAAGAGGAAAATGAAGGTCCCAATGAGAGGTCAGGAGCAAAATGTGTTTTTAGAGGGACAAATGGCTTCGTCCAATTTCTGTTGCCATAACAGAATACCACAGACTAGGACATTTATAAAGCAAAGAAGGTTTATTTTTCACAGATTGGGAGGCTAGGAAGTCTAATATAGGAGGACTGTATCTGATGAGGGCCCTTTGCTGAAGGACATGGCCCTCTTGGGAAGAGGGAGAGGAGAAGGGGGACAGGGGAAGAAAATAAGATGACACACTACTATAAAAAAATCGCTAATGATAACGCACTTCCCCATGACAATATTAACCCATTCCTGAAGCCAGAGCCCTTGGGTAGGAAGACCCTCTTCTTGTTGTATGGTGGAGTAGAAGATTGATAGCACAGAACTGCCTTGTAACTCTCTTTGAACTTGCACTAATGGGATTGGGATGGTCAGTTGTTGCAAGAACTGCTTCAGAAAGGAAAACACTTTACTAGCAGTGATTGGGGATATTAGGAAGCAGCGCTTCTCAGAAGCTCTGACCAGTAGGTGAAAAATAGGAGTTCAATTTTCCTCCCCAGCTGAGCATCCCAGCAGGCCTGATTTTCTACCCTGGTACTCAAACATGAGAGCCAGAAGCTTAGACGTGGCTGTTTGTGTAAATGGTGAAGTTGGATTTATAGCAATTTAATCAACAGCATTAATAGTGTCACCTAAGCTTAATGATGCCAATTATAACCATGGTAAACATCGTCGCACAGCTTATAAACAGTGATATTAAAGATGAACTTGCTGCATTCGGTCAAAGCTGTTGTTCAGAAACAACGGGGGAAGAATTCTTCTTTCCAATATCCTTGTGTTATCACTCTTACTTGAATGAAGAATCCCACAACAAGAGCATGCCCTCGGCGGAGAAGCAGTCCTCAGACTCTCCTGCTCACATATATTTCTCTGGTCATTTCCCAAGGACAGATCTAAGTCTACCAGAAGACTCGGGCAGGAGTGCAGCGGAAGCACTCAGCCTAGAACAAGGGCACAGCTGGGTAGGACTCTGGCCCAGGCAATGTTGCTTGCACAGCCTAAGCATGTTTCAAGGAGTCCAAGGGAAAGAGAAAGAGACTTGTAAAGGTCAGATAGAGAACCTAGCAAGACTCACTACCTAACAAAAAGGGGAAGCAAAATTTAATAAGAACCATTTGTGTTGGTGTGGGTCTCTCTCAAGAATGACAGGGAACAAGCTTCCTTCTCCGAGGAAGAGAATGTGTACGTGTTAGAGGACAAAAATTCTGCAGAAGGGAGTCACACTAGAGAGCAAGGCAGACAGTGAAGGATTCCTGAAGAAAGCTATGAAACTATTTAAGTCCGAAGGGTTTCAACATGGAGCAGTGGCTCTACTTATGCACATGTAATCCTGCTTAAGACAGTGATGTCCTGCAAAGAATGGTGACCAGCCAAAGTCTCTTCCAGGGACAAGAGGAGTCAAAATGTTCTTCTGTCTGGAAATACCTCCATCTAAGAATGACAAAATGTCTCAAACTATCCCATGGCAGCCGTGGGGGCAGGTGACCCTCTTTGTGGACCACACAGGGTAACCAGCAGCAGCTGTAGGTGAGCCAGAACTGCTCGGCTGAGACGCTATCCATGTGCCTGTGTGCCCATCCATGGTACGTCCATCACATCCTCATCTGTAGAATATGTCTCCACAATGGCTTCTTTGAACTTCTCCTGGTGACCTTCCAGGAGTGTGTGACTCATGGAACAGGCTTGTATCCAGGGTCCTTAGCCAAACTGGAGCATCAACTTACATGCTCTTTGTACATAGTACCCTCTGCAGTTCTGCAATAGCTTGGCCTCAGGTCCATGTCCAGTTTGGAATCTCAAAAGCCCAAAATAGCAAATACCTGCATATCAATGTGCTGTCTCTCATTCTGGTTACCATGAAGATGGGCTCAGGCAGAGCCTCCCTCATTCCATCTCAAGCATGCATGTGGGGAGCTCAGAACTTTGCCCAAGAAGAATTAAGGACTGTACCTCTCCCTCCCATTCAAATTATAGAAAGTCTGCCAGCCTTCTCTTCTCCTGCAACTCAAACCTTCCTTTCAGTCTAATACCCCCTATGATAGCAGTCTCTTCAGGGGGAGTTTACTAAAGCGTTTGGAAATCGCATTGTATGTTTCTGTAGATTTACAGGTAAACCCAGTAGTCTTAGAACTCTGCAGGCAATGCTAATAAATAAGTAACCGTGCTGGGGCTGAGTCTAAGTTAAAGTAAAGAATTTTGTTAAGCCAAAGTCAGGGAAAGAAATTACAGAGGAATGCACACTATCCAACAAGAGGCTTCTGGACTTGGTGTGGTCCACTGAGGAGGACAGACAGCAATGTGGTCTTCCCCAGCCAGTGAGTCTCAGCGCAGATGAGGCTTTGTGGACAAGATTTAAATTATACTGTTACCACTACCTTGTTTTATTAAAAGTCATTCTGCAGCTATATCTACATGGCACAACCATCTAGAAGGGAACGGAGATTATTTAATTCTCCAGTTATTTTGAAATATACAAATTATTTCCTCTCCTTCTGCTTGTAATGACACCCCAACATGTGTCATCTGTGGAAAGTCTTAGTGACTTGGGATTTTCACCTGAAAGTGGGGAAAGTCAATGTCTCCCTCTTAAGGATAACCTTTCTATTAACAGGCGATGCTGAGGTGCTGAACACACATTCTTAGAGAGAAACAAAATTTTAAGAGACAGTTACTAGTATAGCTAGCTAGCAGCAGGGTCTCTAAAGATAGTAACAATTGCCCAAGTAGCTTGGAGGAATGTTTTGGTAAAAAAGAGAAAGCTGAATGAGTATCTATGTTTTATTAAATTCTCAAAAGTAGTTAGCCATATGGGATCTTCGAGTATGGTGCTTTTGGGGCTCAGGCCATTATTTAATTCCTTAATGCATGAGTTCATTCGATAAACATTAACTTGCTATCTAAGAAGGTTGGAAGATACTAGGAATCAAAGAATCAAAGTAAGCTTTTAAAACACTTTTACAAATAAGTATTTAATTATAGTTGGCAAGGAAAGGTGAAGGAGCACGCTGTCATCAGCACGTGTGGGCAGGCTTCCTGCAGGACACAGCAGGGCCAGGAGACTCACAGGGAGCAGAGGAGGTTCTACAGGGCAGGCCTGAGAGGTCAGGGGCTTGCAGGCCTTGGGCTTTGTATTACTAAAAGCAGTAAGAATATACTGAAAGGTTCAGGAAAATCACGAGAATTGGAAGACTTGGGGTCTAGACCCCAATAAGCTGGCTCCTTGCAAACGTTTAACTGCCCTGGACTCAGTTTTCCACTTTGTAAAAGGGTCATTCAAATAAAGTCACAGCTAGAGCTGGAAAAGACAAAACAGGTATAAAATCCAGTGCGCTCCTATTTTAGAAGGAAAAAAAAAATCAAAGCCTCTAATACCTGTTCTGTCTGCTTCATTTGATTGTGGCAAGGATTTTTAAAAATGTACATAAATACAGTTGGTAAAATAAAAGCTGTTATTATTATTACTACTATTTCTGAAGTGCGATGGGCCTATGTATGTCAAGGTCCTCGAGAACTAAGACAAGGGACACAGAAATGCGCTGCCACTTGCTTGTGTCTATGATGTGCGTGTCTATGCATCTATATCTTTATCTCATTAGGGGAAGAGAAAAGAGACACGGGAGAGGACATTCTACGGCATTATTTACATTGAGGTGCAATCCTGGAAAATACTTTATCCCCTTGGGAGCAGTGACCTAATCAAGACATATAATTGCCTGCCTTATCTAAATGAATACATCATTTGAGAAACCGTAATGGGCCTCGGTGTAGTTTCAATTGCTAGATAGTTCTCAATTGCTATTGAGTTCTCATTTGCCATGGAGTTCAGCTGCTGAAGGGTAATTATAATGTTTAACAAATATATTCCCTTTAGGGACCTGATGTGAAAGACATGACAACCCTTTGCTCATCCTGCCACACTAACACATCTACATACTCCAGAAGCGTGGGCACTTTGCTTCCTAAGCCTAACCTCTGCCAGGTCAGCACTCAGAATCATGGGTTCAGACTAGGAGGGACAGCAAGGGCAGGACCTCAAGGGGCACCTGTCCCTGATAGAGCACCCGAGCCCCTCAGGAATTCTTAGTGCTCCAAGAAGGAATATATCCTGATAGACTGAAGATGACTCTCTCCCTCCTCCCTCCTCCCTCCCTCCTCCCTCCTTCCCTCCTCGCTCCCTCCCTCCTTCCCTCCTCGCTCCCTCCTTCCTTCCCTCCTCCCTCCCTCCTCCCTCCCTCCCCCCTTCCTCCCTCTGTCCCTTCCTCCCTCCATCCCTCTTTGTCCTTTCCTTCTCACATCAAGACACCTGAAAAGATAGACCAAGGACTCTCTCAGGTACTTTTCAGGTATGGGATTCTGCTCTGTCCTTTGTGTTGCAGGCATACTAGAAATATATGCCAGGCTTAACAGTGGTCTTAGTATTGAACAATACTTCTTTCAAATAAAAAATTTTAAAGATTAAAAGTGGACAGATTTGGAAGAAAATCCCCCAAATCCTGTCTAGGGTCATTGCACTGTGCCCAATGCCCCTGCCCATCCTGGCACAGAGGCTGCTCAGAGGCCACGGTGGATGTAATCCTCAGTTTGGGCTGGCTGCAGTAGGAGACTCAGTCACAGGCTTGTCCTTGTCTGGCCCCATCCCACCCCTCGCCCCAGCTGGTCAGCTCCATGCACCCAGCTGGTGACAGGTGGCTGTATTTCATTTCTGGTGCATGCCTCTGGCCCCAACCCTTCACAGTATCTCCTTAAACATTTGCAAAGTGAATGTCAAATGAAACGAAGAGGTGAGTAAGGCCTGTTGCCTTCCTCCCAGGTACCTAACTCTCTCAAGACACTGGCCTGACTTCAGTGGCCCCTCCACGCCATGCTCTTCCCCAAGGCCCGTGTAAGCATGGACTGTTGCTCACTCTAAATGTGACCTCATGGGATACATTCCTAGAACAACTGAGAGACGCTGGGTGTTTCCCAGAGAACAACTGGAGGAGCCTGGTGTTTCCAAAGAAGCCCTTGGCCCTCAGTGCCCGGGGTGAACACTCACTGCTCTGAGACGAGGGATCCACCTGTGTCACTGCCGCAGGCACCACACAAGCTCATAAAAAGTGATGGATTGATTGATTTGTTTATTGGGCCTTTTATTTATTGTGCTCAGAGTGATGGATGAATTTAGTAAAGAAGGAAGGAGGGCACGGACAATCGAGTTTGGAGAGCAGTCTGTCAGCTGCAGAATGGCTGAGCCAGCATCCAGTTATTAGCTCAGAAAATAAAATTTCTCTCCTGCCTTCACTTTCTCCTTTGTTGGAAAGATACTTTCTCCCACCCACACTAATAAAAAACAATAATAAAAAATGTGGCAAGCGAGGAGGAAGGAGAAGGGTTCAAACAGGAAGAGTAAGGCCAGGAATTTGTTTAACTGAATCATTTCTAGGCCTCCTTGAACACTCTGATTAAAGCCATGGGACCTCAATCAAAGCCACTGAAAGGAAATAAAAAGATGTCTGAGAATAATTTCGTTTGCTGGAATTTTCCCTCCTGTGTTCTATTATGTTGGGGGAAGGGTGTGTGAACAGAAAAAAAAAAGTTCTCTTTGGTCCTCCTTTGATCTTTAAAAGAAAAGAAGAACATTCAAAGAAGAAGAAGAAGAAGAAGAGAAATTGACACCAATCTTGTTCTCTTTCTTCCTTTTGCTGGCACCAATAACGCAACAGGATCTGAAGAGAAGTATGAACAGGTCACAGACAAAAATATACCAGCGACACACGGCATGCAGAATGCAGCAAGGGGCTCCGGGCCTTCAGCTTGGGACCGGGCTGATTCCCGGCCTGCTCCACAGATGCCGTGAGGTGAGCAGCTTTGCTCTCCCACGCCCTTCCACCATGACGTCTCTGCACACCTAGCAGCAGGTGTGGACTGGAATCCCCGAAACCACGAGCCAAGTGAAAGCGCTCCTCTAAACCGTGGGTGTCAGGTATTGTGTCCAACAAAAGGAAAACTGATTCATACATACACTGTCTCTTTTTACCACAGTGACAACTATCTCAAATATCAGATATAACAAATAGAGTAACAAAAATACCATAAAAGTTGACCATTTAGCCATTTTAAGTGGCTAAAATATAGTTCAGTGTCATTGTGTACAATTTACACTGCTGCACAATCACCACCATCATCATCCAATCCCATTTCCAGAATTTTCAAAACTGAAAATCTGCACCCATTAAACACTACCTCCTCATTCTCCCCAGGCCTTAGCCACTAGAACTTGCCCCCTATTTTCTAAGAGTTTGACTATTCTTTTTTTTTTTTTTTGGTGGAACTGGGGTTTTCAACTCAGGCCCTTGTGCTTGCCAGGCAAGCACTTATTCTACCAAGCCATTTCTCTGGCCCCAAATGGCAGAAGGATTTTTTTTTTTTTTTTTTTTTTGCTGGGGTGGGGGTTGGGGGGATGGCTCAGAATGCCTTCAGGGCATGGTTGGCTGGCTTGAGCTGTGGGCATCGAACCACAGCAACCTGAGCCTGACTGCTTTGTTGAAGCAGCCACTTAAAGAACTGAGCTAAGGGGCAGGCCCCCAGTTTGACTATTCTTAATGCCTCCTATAGGTAGGAATATGACATGTGTCCTTTTGTGATTGGCTTATTTCGCTGGGCATGTCTTCAAGGTCCATTCATGTTATGGCACATGCCAACGTTTCTTTCTTTCTGAGAGCTGAGTACCATTGCTCTGTATGGATATAGTACGTTTTGTTTATAGATTCATTCATCAATGGATGCTTGGGTGGCTTTCACCTCAAGAAATGCTGCTATGAATGTGGGTTATCAGTATCTATTTATATTCCCATTTTCGATTTTTCTGGGAATTACCTAAAAGTAAAGGGCCAGGGAGATAGCTCAGTGGTTAAGCTCTTGGCTGGCAAGTGCAAGGTCATGAGTTTGATCCCCCGAACCACAAAAAAAAAAAAAAAAAAAAAAAAAAAAAAAAAGAATTACTGAGTCATGTGGTAATTGTTTTAGTTTTTTGAGAACCTGCCATACTGCTATCATCTTTTTTAAATTTTCAATAAGTCAGCTTGTTTGGAAAACTTCATGAAGAAGATGAGGATTCCCATGAGATAAAAGTTGAAGAAATTTCAAGCAGCTGTCATCATCCCACCCTATTTCTAGAACATGGCCTAGTAAGCCAGCTATAACCTGGGCCTGGCCAGGACTGTGTAGTGAGCTCCCGCTCCCTAGCTGCTGCCCAGGCTGTGGTTGGCAAGTCTCCTTGCTCTGGCAGAACACCAGGGTTGGAGGGGTAACAGCTTGAGCCCATCCACTTTGTCACTCGCCTGGTCACTCGCCTGGTGTGTGGAGAGTGTGCGGTCCCTGGGCCACAACCAGCATCCTAGTGGGAAAGAACATTCTTGCTCATCAAGGGCAGCCTTTCCCTTGGCAGGGGGATGGCTCAGAAGTTGTCCCTGGAACGCACATCCATCTGCGGGAAGGGTGGGAAATGGGGGAGGGAACGGTAGAGAAGGATGGGCCTAGTTGGTGGGAGGAAGCCATTAACATGTTGGTTGTGACACATTTATGTTCAGACCTTGTCATGTGGAGCTAATGATAGGATATTCTGATTGAGACTCAGCTTTCAGATAATGGGCTAAAAAGAAAGAAATGCACCGCCCTTCTTTGTTCCACAAAGGCCTGGCAGCTGGCGGGATCAGGGCTGGCCTGCCAGTGTACAAAGCTTGGAGTCCTTGTCCTTCTGGAATGGGGTAGTGGTTTAATGCCAGCTCCCAGCCATTAAGAGGCTGAGCTGCCTGAATGCCTCCCAGCCCAGGGCACCACTGGCACCTGGGAGTGGCATCAGCTTCACAGGCTCCTTTCCCCACAAAGTTGTCTAGAAGGTGTTGAAAAGGCTACACTGGGTAAAATTAATCCTTTGGGTTCCTGTCCATCTCACCGGGGGTACTCTCCCCTCCCTTTCCAAAGCAAATACTACCCAAAGCCTCTTTGAATCCCGTCCATCCTCATGAATGCGCCTCCTCCAATGCTCCCAAGAGCTGGTGTGGGGCCCGTCTGAGACAGCAAGGGCTTATCACGAACTGAAGATTTAGGGAACAAACTAGATGTCCTTGTGTGGCTCACTTAACTGCTCCATGAGAGAGCATACAATTATATTAGATCGATAAAATATACCTAGGAATACTGGCCCCTTGGGGAGAGTGAGGAAGGTGCTCCTTTAAACATTTCCAAGCCTGCCAGGGATATAGCTCAGTAGCCTAAGCGCCTATCTGGCAAGCGTAAGGTCCTGAGTCTGATCCCAGTACCGCAATAAATAAATAAATAAATAAATAAATAAATAAATAAATAAATAAATAAAATTTCCCAGGCCCTTCTCCCTATTCTTTCCGATGGCTCTTCATAGGATTGGAGTGGAGTGTAGGAGACAGCAACGGAGGAGGCAATAGAAATCAGAACACTGGATTCTGGACTCTTTTGCCTGGATGAAGGGGCTCAGCTTCGCTGTCTCTAGAACAAAGGGTTGCAGATACGTTGCAGAATGCCTTACAGTGATCCTGGAGCCCTGGCCAATGGATGAGAAGCCAGAAGAGGGAGGGAGGGTGGTTTACAGGAGGCAGAGGGCAGGGTGGAACCTGTACCCACGCCTCCTGATATCCAGGCCACAGAGGGGAAGGACAGGCTCTGCTAGAAAGAAGCGTCTCCTCCGCCAAGAGCTTGTCGGCAGAAGCCCGTATCTCCAGGGAAGTGTTGAAACCCGTTCCTTTGGGAACTTTCAAAACTGAGCTAGCAAAGTTAGGTGACCCTGCCCTTTCCTTGCATGTCACTAGCCCAAAGAGATGGGCTCCTTCACCCTCAGACTTCTCTCCAAGCACTTAGGAAAGAAACAGTGCGATGAATTAGAAGTCATGAACCCTACTTGAATAGAACTAGCTACAGGCAGCTCCACATGGAGAGAAAGTGGGAGAAACTTACAGGCCAGCAACGCAAAGAAAGGGCTGAATCACCTTTCACTGCACCCATTAGCCACACCACAAAAGACATCTGAGAAAAAAGGCTCCCAGTTGGTTTTTCTCCATATCCCAGGCCAGGAGCCTGTCTTTCAAGGCAACAGAGCTTGTGCCTTCTAAATTTCCTGCCTTCTAAGACTTTTCTTACCTTACAAAAAGAGAAAAAACTGGGGAAGGGGATATAGCTCAGTGGCACCATATAAGGTCCTGAGTTCGAGTCCCAGTAACAACCAAAAAAAAAAAAAAAGGAGAAAAACTAAACAAGAAGTATTTCTGTCTTTGGCCAACCTCTAAGGTAGGGGCTCTCCAGGAAATGAAGAGTAGCTATTCAAGGAGAAGATGGATGGTTGATGTTCCTGCAAAAAATTCCAGCAAGGGTCCATTTATAATTCACCTTGGAAAAAAATAACTGGCAGGATAATAGAGCACTGCAGATGGGATACGGTGGTAAGAGCATTAATAAGCCAAGAAAGAGATATCTAAAATTATAGATATTGAAATGAAACCCTTGCTAAATATGGGCTCTGTGTAGATGCAGAAGCCATTAGCCATGTGGGCTCTGTTTAAGGAAGGGAGCTGAGAACAGGGGCGGCAGCGGGCTCAGCTGTGGGCACACAGACACCCCTTTGCTTGGGACCAGAGACAACCCAGGAGGTGGGCTGGCAGCTTCTGGGGAGCCACTCTGAGGAATTTCTGAAGGGCCACTGCACACTGCCCGCTCTAGGTGGGACAGGGAGGAGAGCCATGGTGGCAGGGAAGGGGGGAGACACAGAAGACTGTGCCTTGGAGCCTGAAAGAGAAAGCTCCAGCCAGAAAGGAAGGCCGGAGTGGTGAGAATGGCAGCCTGCAGGGATGGCGTGGAGGGACAAGGCCAGCAAAGAGAAGTGGGAGAGACAGGGAACTGTGGGGCCAAAGAAAACCCAGAGATCCGTCTGCAGGGAACAAGGGCAGTGACTTGGTCCAGATGAAGGACATGTCCAGCAGAGTCAGGTGGCCACATAGCAGCAGCAGTGTCTGTGGAGAGTATTTACAGGGTCCATGGAGAGAGGAGTGGTGCCTGAGCAGGGGCACTTGAGGTACAGGGAAAGCCGAAGGGCCAGGCCTTTTCCTGACCTGACCGAGTCTTCCCCACCCCCAGCCTACAGCACAGGGGCTTATTAGGTGACACAGTGGAGCCGCCAGGCCACAGAACGCTCCAGACCGCATTGTCCCGTGAGGGGTGGAGCTGCGGTCAGTGCACAGACCTCCTGCTGGCCCAAGCCCTGCCTTCTTGCCGTGACATTTTAGGGTTCAGCTGGTCTATAGCAGAGATCCCAAAAGCAGTGGATCAGGAGTTTTCTGTGACAGCATCAGAAACACAAGGCCTCCCTGGGCAGTAGGGAAGAGAGAAGGCTGGCCTGGGAATGGCTGAGCCACAGCAGGGTTGTAAGAGGGCTGGTGTGGCCTCTGTGGGGAGAAAGCACCAAGGCCGCCGCCAGGCAGCAGAACTGGGTTTGTGTCAGTATTCCAGTTAGTTGCTCTTGTTTCTTGTTAACATGTAAACACTCTTTGATCAACAATCAAGATCTGAGAGAGAAGAAAAGCAATGAGGAGACAGGATGCTGACAGAGCAAGTGGAGGGGCAGAGGGGACAGAGAAAGCAGGTAAGAGGCTGTGTGCACACAGGGCTTGCTTTCCCTGCCCCCAACCCTCCGTTGGCAGAGGTGTGGACCTCTCAGGCATGCAAAGAGGCAGCTGTCTGAGTCTGAGTCCAACTTCAGGGGTCCCCTTCATGGCCCAGGGAAGAGGAGGAGGAGTCAGGGTCCTGCTGGCTTCTGTCAGCCCTGCCCCTTCTCTGACAGACATGTGGGACTGACATGCACACAGAGCACCTGAGGCACAGGTGGGATTCGTCATGCCTGGCTGTAGACACCTGGCTGCCTGGGCACCACTCCCACCCAACTGAGCCCACAGCTGAGAACCCACAAGCACATGCCCACAGAGCCCCAGGTCACTGAGGACAGGCAGATCAGCCCTCCAAGATATCACCAGAGTGAAATTGACAGTTGCCAGCCAGGAGGGAGGCATGGGGCAACAGTGGAGCAGTGGCCTTGGGAAGCCACGTCTGTCGGTTTGGCTCCTGCCTTCGGGTCACCCAGCACCCTGCAAAAGCTTGCACTCTCAACACCACCTGCAGACCTGCAACCCCACTCATTCCCATCTGAGTTCAGATTGCTGTTTCTTCATCTTGAGCTCCCCAACTCGTTAGGGTTATTGCCTGGAGCCTCCTGGCCTCCTAGGGCCAGCTGTGGGGAGCTCAGCCCCTCGAGTCTCCTAACATGAGAGGAGTCCTTGTGCTCTGCCAGTCCACCATGACAGCTCCTTTTAACTTCCTTCTTCCCCTCAGGCAAAATCAGCAGCAGAGACAGCACCAAGCCCAGTAGCCTAAGCCCCTTCTTTGATTCTCAGGCCCCAAGAGCCACAGAGGCGCCAGAACCTTGCTAAGAAGCATCACGAGCCCCCTTGCCAGTATCATAAGCACTTTTCTCCTTCTCAGCAAACTGACAGGACGTGGCTTCCCAGAAAGAAGGTGGGTAGAAGACTCCCAAACCTGTGGAGAACAGAGCTGTGGTCCATGACTCTTGTTTTACAGCCACCAAGAAGCTGTCCACGAGAGTGCAGGCTAAAGCCACAGGGCCACATAGGAAGAATGGGCAAGCTCCTATGGGTACCGAGATGCCCAAAAGAGAAAGGCACCTCACATCTGTGTGGACAGAGAAAAGCATCTTGCCAAAGCCACAGTCAAAAGCAGGCACCCCTTCACCCTCCGCTTTTCCCTTCATTCTTTCTCCATTTATAAAATTTTGTTTCTATTGTTTTTCTTCTGTTCTTTTTTTAAAATCCCTGTTCCCTTCCTTCCCTCCTTCATTGCCCTTTCCTGTTCCCCCTCCCATTTGAACATTTTCTTCCTACTTGCCAGTATCTGTCCTCTATTTTCCCTGTGAGGAATATGATCCTATGTATGTCAAAAGCACACCCATAACATTAATTAAAAAAAAAAAAATAAAGAAGAGACATGTTTAAAAGGCAGGCACTTCAATGTCTGTCCTGAAACCATTCCTTTGAGCAAGCTCACCAAAGAAAGGCAATTTTAGTGGCCACTCTGGAGAGGAATGATTGCGACATGTGGTCTGTCTCAGGGTCCCCTGGAAATAGGAACAGGCGGGTGCTACATCGTGTGGCGCCGGACTCGTGAGAGTCGGCTCTCTAACAGCAAAGGTCAGGCATTGGAGGCAAGCATGACCTGGGTATGCTGACCCCAGCTGGGTGTAGAGTGTAGAAAATCCATTCTTCCTTGGTGCTACCCTGATGGCTGGTTCCCTGTCCTCACAGGCACTTCCCTGGCCTAAGGCTCCAGGGCAGAAGAAACTTGCCAGCTTGGGACAGAGTCACGAGGGGGCACACAGGCCTCCAAGTCAGAGTCAGTATCATCTCTTAGCTCTGATGTGGCCCCCCAAGTGCTGCAGCAATGCTCTCCTAGGCTTGCAAATAAAATTGACTTGTCTTAAAAATTCTCTATTTGAGGGCCGGGGAGATTGCTCAGTGGAATAAGCACTTCCCTGGCAAGCGCAAGGGTCTGAGTTCAATCCCCGGTTCCGGAAAAAAAAAAAAATCTCTATTTGATTAACAAAACTTGCTCTCCCTCTATATAGCCATGGGTTCTGCGACCACAGACTCCACCAACCACAAATCAATACTATTGGGGGATAATTGCATTTGTATTTAATACGTGCAGCTTTTTTGTCATTATTCCCTAAACAATGCAATCTAACTATGTACAAACTACTTGGATTAAACACTTTATGCAATTAACAGATGATTTAAAGCATACAGAAGGGTAAGCGGAGATTATTTCCAAACACTATTTCATTTTATACAAGGGAATAGAGCACCCACATATTTTGATATCCACAGGGTTCCTGGAATGGATCTTTTGCAGATACCAAGAATGATTATAATTAGTGGTGCCAACTGTCCTGAATTCTGAGTGTGTGGTCTGCCTATTTTCATTTCTCTCATATCACATCATATGAGAGAATGCAAATACATTCTTAGGTGCAAGGAATTCACTCAGAAAAGCCATGAGCACATGCTTTCTTTGCTTGGGTCCTGATGAGTCATCTCCCCCATCCCTTCTGCCCCTTTTGCTGGAGCCCCAGATGTTGTTGGTTCTGACTAAGCCAGGATATCCTCTGTATTTAGACAAAGCAGTCTTCTTGAAAATACAGCAAGGCCGGTGTCTGAACGTGCGAGCTGTGAACGTTCACAGATACAAACAGACCTCACGGTAGGAATGATCGTGGGTGCACACACACACCGCAGAAGCAGCTTGCGTGTTTGCCAGACATGGTCACAGCTCTGCTGCTGTGTGCTTACTGCACAGTGCAGTGGTCACCAACTGGAGAAGGGAGGTAGGGGAGACTGACGAGGCTGAAGGATCCTCAGCACCAGGACGCAGAAGGCATGATGGGATTTCACTTGCCCCTGGTGTTGAGGACATAGGTTTTTTTATGGATTCAATCCTGCCTACCCTCTTAACAAAATGATCCAGTGTGTCTGAGTAGGAGCTCTTTTTTGCCCATCATAGATGACTCTACCTTCTCTCGCTCCTCAGCTAGTAACTCTCTTCTTGTCAGTTCACTGTGTGCATTCCTAGGCGCCGTTTGTCACACTGTACTGTACCACCCTCTTAAGGTAACTGTAACTGTAAAAGTCTATTTACAGTTGTACTTTACTGTTCACCCTTTTAATGTAAACCATAAAAGCAAAAATCATTTAGTCACAGTATTTTTGTGCATGGATTTTTTTAATGCTTTACATGCTTGTATACTTGTGTCAAAGGTAGATAAGGTAGATAAGACTCACTGTGTTGGACTTACGAACAAATCTTATTTAAGAACATTCTCCTGGAACAGAACTTGTGGGGAGGTCTAGGACTTACTACACATAATCTTTCCAGGGGTTGAGAACCCACTTTTGCCCTTGGGGGTTCCAGCAAGGATATTCAATGCCCACAGCAGCTGCTAGAGCCGGTGGACAGTTCATATGGACACTGTGTCACTGTGGCCACATGTGGACACAGCAGGCAGAGCCAAGGCAGACATGGAAGGAAATGGGAAGGATAGAAAGGAAATCCCAGAAAAGAAAGAGTGGGAGGGGGAGGGCACGCCCCAGGTGAAGATTAGCTTGCAAGAGTGCATGATGCTGATGCTGGAATAGAGAAAGGAGAGGGCTAAGCAGGAAACCTGGGTCTTTTTCCTCAGTTCCATGCTGCATATATGGAGGGTGCAGAGATGAGGGAAGGAAAGACCAGAGGCATCCAGGTGGGTGAGGAAGAAATTGACCAAATATGGCTCCAAGAGTCCCTCTAGGATGGCTGTGGGATCCTCAGTGAGCATGGCCCCACCACCTTCACTGTGTTTTCAGCCTGTAGAGCCCTCCAGGGTTCCCTGTGCCCCCCTGGTCTTGAACCACCTCTAGAGGGCTTTGCACTGAGGACTGGGCATCTTTCAGATGGAAAAGCTCCACAGGGGTTGCTTTGGGGCAAAGGCTCAGTCCAAACGCTGATGCTCCCAGAGCCTCATGGCTAAAACCAAAGTCACAGTGAGCTTGGCAGAGAGAAGGCCACCCAGGAGGAGGCCCTGCATCAGGGAGGGGGTTGGGTGATGGTGACGCTTGTCACAGCAGTCCTTGGCAGGAAGGAATTCAAGAGGAAGCACAAGGGACAGAAGCTCCCTCATCATAGCCTACGGTGCAGCCTCTATGATCTGCTTCCCTTGCCACAGACCCACAGAATTTGGGACACTCCCAGGCACTGAAGAGTAGACGGATAAAATTCAGGCGAGAAGATATGTTCAGCTGGATGTGAGAACCTGCTATCACACCTTCCGATGCCAAGAAGACACAATCTTTTGATTATCTGTCACCACTCTGTCTAATCATTGTCGGTAGTTGCATTTCGATGGACACTTGTATTATTCTTGTACCAGCCTAGGTCTTACCTCTCATCACTCCACTCATTACTCAGGTCCCCACTGCCATGCTCCTGGTGACTGAGTGTGATTGGCAAATGGGAATGCTTTGAAAAACATATCCTGTGATATACCACATGACACTGTGCTAGGGCTTCAGGGCATTAAGCAGAGGCAGAGCACCTGCCAGTAGAGCTTATGTTCTGCCCAGGAGAAGCAGAAATGAATAGCTAAAGCCTAGTAGAAGATGATAACTTCCAGTGTCTGTGTTAAGATTTTCCATTTCCCCAGATCAAACTGCCTAATAATCAGCATTGTCACACTAAGCACACCCAGGATGTGTGCTACACCCTCTTTGCTCCAGCACTTTCTCCTTCACTGAAGGTGCCTCTGAACACCTGGGCATTTGTTTTTCCTGGGGACTGGCTATTGGTCCTCTGAAGGACAGAGAGACCGATGGCAGAAACTCATCTCAGTGATGGTCACTCAGTTATAGCTGGAGGCTTCAGGCAGGAGAAGATTCTAAACCAACCAGTGTGCTTCTCTGCACTCCCATGCTCTGAGGGCAAGAGCTGTGGCTGCTCCCCTCTGTTGTATCCACTCCAGAAGCCTGCAGAAAGTGAACGACGATGTAGAGTGTGCCTGAAGAGAGTTAGATGGAGAGAAAACATTCTCTCAGGCTTTCACAGAGAGCAAATTGGTCAAGCAATGGCCATGACTCATCCATATGGCTGACACTGACAAAGGATCTACAAAGTGCGGTACAGGGTTACAGAATAAATCCTGAGAGGATTTGACCGACCTTGTCAGATACAAAAGTTACATTTTTTGTTATATAGGTCTTGCTTTATCTTGGTCTTAACCATCCAGCAGAAAAGTGTAACCACGAGGTATAAAAAGTAAAGCCATATTAATATGCTGAGCTGTAAAAGGCTCAAGTCAACAACTTCTGACATTGCCAGTTCTACAGATAACCCACTGCTATTATGGACTACTGGACCAAATTGGATTATTTTGCTGAATTCACACATCTACAATATTTGAATGAGTTATAAAAAGAAAGGCTCTCATATATTCAAGTCCTAAAGAATGCCTCACATAGAGTGGTGGCCACTGGATAAATACCACTTGTGTGGAGCCCAGGTTCCATCACTGACCCACAGTGTGATGTTGTTCAACTTCTAAAAGCCCCAACTTTCTCAGTCAAGCATGGGAAAGATGGCAAGATGAAAGCAGATGCCCCAGGCTTATGGGCTCAGCAGAGGGCTGGGCATAGAGATTCCAGGGAACATGATGGAAACTCACCATTTTGAAGCATCGACTAGCAAAACTTTTTGATACGGTGCCAGTGATACAATACTAACATTTATTTAATGCTTATTCTATGCCAGGCACTCTTCTAAGCACCTTGCATCCATTATTCCTATCCAGCTTCAAAATATCATATGGTTAATAAATATCATTATCCCCACTCTGCATGAACATTGATACTAGGTACTGTGGGTGGACGAGACATGGTGTGGTCAGGCAGGAGAAGGAATGAGAAGACCTGCAGAGCAGGTGGGGTCAGCTCTGACTTCTCATGTGTCAGAATGAACTTTATAGCCAAATTTCTCTTCTTCCCCAACAGACACCAGAGACTCTAGGAACACTGCCTACAGATGACCTGGTGCTTGGCCCAGAGCAGTCTTGCGAGGTTCTCCCCAAGGGCTTGGGAAGTCCAAAGGAAGGCAAAGGAAGAGAGAGAGCATGTAGGCTCAGGGCCTCACACATTGCTGCTAGGGTTGGTCAGTCCTAGATGTGCCTATGAAGTTCTGAGGCCACAAGGTGGCAAGAGGGGCAGTTGGACCAGGGATACCTGGCCATTGGAATCTCTTAATGCTGGAGACTCAGATCCACATATTTTTTCTGGCTTGTCTTATTTTCCTTTGGAAATTCAGATAACATTACTGCTCTGAAGTGCAGACATATTTTGAAATCGCTGTGTTTGGAATTTAAAACACATACACTCCAAACCACAGGGCCTTCCTGGGAAGGGAGCTGCTGGAGAATTTGGCTACTGTGTTGTTGTTGTTGTTATTATTATTTTTAAGCCAAAGAAGGATGCACTTAAGACAATGGAACAATGTGGAAATGGCAACAAAAAGAAAAAAATCTGATAAAATATGAAACTTTCATCTAAGATAAGAAACACTTATGGGTCTTATTAGGCTTTCTGTTCTGCTGGGGAGGTCCCCTGGCTTTAATAAAATCTTATTTTCCTTTTAAATTCTACCATGTGCTAGGGGGCTAGGGCTTAATGGGGATAGAAGAGATGATTTCAACCTGAGGCTCAGGTGGCGGGGGGTGGGGGGGCTCCAGCCCACAGCTGGGATTGATTTTAGTGCTGCCAACGAGCAACCCAGAATGCCACACATCAGAGAGTAATCTCAAGACATCTAATGCTGACCTTTGCCAAACCAAGATGGTGGCTTGGCTCCTATTTATTCCCACATTAAGGATGAAGCCTATCCTTGTCGTGGACCCAAGGATTAGGTGATGAATTTCAACATGTGATTTATTAGGGGGCATCTGCATTTGAAAGCTTACATGGCTTCAACCCATGGCTGACTCCTTAAGGTTCCCATTAGCACTGGCCAATTGTGTTCATTACGAGCTGCTGGAGTTGATGAATTCATCTCTCCTGTCACATGCAATCTATCTGGGGGTCTCACTCTCAGTTCTGAGGGGCTGATCCTCTGTGCCTTAATACCATGAGACAGGCGTCTTCACAAAACAAGCTGGATGTCAAAGGGAGCTGTTGGGAGACGCCAAGCCTGAGCCAGCCAGGGCTGGAGGGAAGATGAGAATGAGCAGCTTGTAATTAGAAGTTACTGGTGGGCATCAGAATGCATCCATCAGAAACCCGCAAAGATAAACACCCCAGAGACCCAGTGCATGATGGGAACTAATGCTGGTTCTGGGTCTTTTCTCACTATGGCCAAGGGATCACCCTTTGCTAAATCCTTAAACTCTAACCATCTCTTCTACCTATTTTTTTAAATGTATTTAGTACAGGGTCTGCAGGGTCTCATGATGCAGACTGGACTCATGGTGATTCTCTTGTTTTCAGCCTCCCAAGCACTGAGATTATAGGCACACATCACCATACCCAGTCTCAGTCACCATCTCAGCATGCCCTGGGGGTGGGGCTGACATGGCATGCCGGGGATTGAACTCCAGGCCTTGCGCCTGCCTAAGCAGGCATTTTAGTCCACTGAGCTATCTGGCCAGCCCTTAAACACCACTTCTACTTCTACCAAACTCATGCTTCATGGATTTTGCCCCCAAGACAAACAGAAATGCTTTGATTACCAAGACAGATCTGTGTGGAAACAATGACAATAGACAGCATGCATATAATTTTTTACCTACTAATTTTATTATCAAAGCTAACAGACAATCTGAAATCCACAAAAATGTTTCAGCTTTCTGCCAAAGGAAATATGACATGAGGTGAGTGATGGGTGATACGTAATAATTCTAGCCATCTTCCTTGCCCTGGAACAAGCTCTTTGCCCTTTTCATGGTGTCAGAGAATGATTTTGATAGACAATGTGGTCAAGTGGGCGGGGGGAAGGACCAAAAAGGCAAGGCCATCTCTGCCTGACCCATTCCCATTCTGGATATCACAAGACCGCTAATGGTGACATCTCCAACAAATCTGTGTTCTCTATTCTAAAGCAGACAGTCCCAGCAGAAGCCAGGGTAGAAACATGGTGGGAAAGTAGTTGGCCAGCTCTAAAGGAAAACAGGAGGAACGTTCCAGGGTCCACATGCCTAGCACTTATGTGTCACCCTTGTCATCTCCATCGTTGCCTTCATGTAATCTGTAGCAATTTCAATCTTTCTTTCAACTCCGTCCTGGCAAAGCTCTCATATGGATTCAAGAAAATATTGTTAAAATCAGAGACACTTTCCTGAAGGATCTAGAAGCCAGGTGCTCCCCAAGAAGGATTAAAGCTCTGGTGGTTCAAGAATAATACCATGCGGACTGTGCTCCTCACCCCCAATTCCACTTGTCAAAAGCATGATTCCCAATTTATAAGAGTTTCACTTAATTTTTTTCTACTTTATAAGTGTGAAAGTGTACTCCATTCTTCTGTTTTTTCACCAACATAGAGTTCAATCAATTACATAAAATCTTCAACATGTTACTTTAAAATAGTCTGTGTGTGACATGATTTTGTTCCAGTGTAGGCTAATACAATTGTTCTGAGCATGTTTAAGGCAGGCTAGGCTAAGATGAGGATTTGGTAGATTAATTGAATTTAAATACATTTCCAACTTAATGATATCGTCAACTTCAAACGGGCTTATCAAGACGTAGCCCCATCAGAAGTAGAGCAGCATCAGTACAATGTGCACAGTCAGTGTTTGGCACTGGGGACCTAAAGAAGTTGTCTGTCTCAAAAGATATTACACAGAATCTAGTCAGAATTCTGAAAGGCTGAGTCAGGAGGACTGTGAGCATGAGCTCAACCTAAACAAGTTAGTGACTTAGTCAGAACTTGTCA
>NW_004524591.1:25076272-25077504 GCF_000260255.1 Octodon degus | reverse complement strand
AAAAAAAAAAACAAGAGATTGGGGATGTAACTGGTAACAAAGGTTCTGGGTTCAATCTTCAGTAGTAAAAAAAAAAAAAAAAAAAGAATATGGTAAACAGAATAGAAAGCTGATTAAAAAATACCACAACTCAGTGTGGCCTAGACCAACATGGACATGCTCAAGGGACCAGCACTATTCCAGGGAGAGGAATAATTTGGTCCTCTCAGGAAAGAAGGGAAAAGAGGGGACAGAACAGAGAAGGTCTCCTGCAGGGAGTGACATTTGATTTAAGGAACAGCTCCTAGGGCAGGTACAAGAGGGTGAGAAAGCTGCTGTGGACAGAGAATGTGTCCTGTTCAGTCAGTCTGGGGTGGGAACAGCATGACATGAGAATTGCTGGAGGGCGAGTACAAAGTGACAGAGACCCTGCAAGGAATTTAGAAAGGAGAGCAGTTAATAGGAACTAAAGGGAACAGGGACGATCCTTCCTTCCAGCTCAGGGAATCCCTTGACAAAAAGGGTGGCCATGGTGTTGAATTCCAGTTCCAGAGGCCTGACCCCAGAAAAATGCTGGAACCTCCCCAAGCCGCAGCTTCCTCATCTGTCAGCTAGGAGCAGCCACACCTGCAGTGCCTGCCCTCCAGTGCTGCTGTGAGCATCACATTCAGACAGCATTTTAGAAGCGCTGCTGCTTTGGAGCCTGTTACAAGCTGGGGAGACGTGAAGAGGCAACATCCATCATCATCAGGGAGGCTGCTTGGGCTCGGGGCTGGACAGGGCCGGCTGGAAGCCCTTGGAGCTCCTAGCTAAGGGAGTGAGCCTTTGCTTCACAAGACCACACAGGGCCAAGGACATGGGAGTTTGGCCTCTGCTGTGCCCTGAAAGGCAGCAACAGGCAGAAGTAAGCCCCTGTGCCCACCGCTTCCCTGCCAGGTCGCCATTGCTCCTCATTTCTACCCCACTCAGCTCTCTCCAATACCTGCTGCACAGATGTGGAAGGGCCTTCAAATTCAGAGACTATTAACAGTGAGGTTAAGCATGAAAAAACATTGCCACTGTTAAATTTCCACTCTGGGAAGTGATTGGCTTTGAGATAACCATTTCTCAGAAGGCTGATCAATCACTGTGAAGATAAGAAAGAACTCTCCCCATTCCATCTCCATCCTGCAGGGAACCGGCACCTGTCACTTTTGATTCCAGCCAGCCTACCCATAACTTTTTTTTTTCTTTTTTCTTTTTCCTTTTTTTTT
>NW_004524591.1:25056001-25075827 GCF_000260255.1 Octodon degus | reverse complement strand
ATAGCTGAACAGAGTCTCTCTCTCTCTCTCTCTCTCTCTCTCTCTCTCTCTCTCTCTCTCTCTCTCCCTCCCTCCCACCTCCCCACCATGAAAGGCTATTTAGGAAAACTAGTGAATATGAGACAGTGTTATAAGCTAGAAGCTTAGTAGTCTTATACTGGGACCCAATTGGAAAAGACCCAGATTCAAAAATAAACAAGCCCTCTCCTCTTCCTACTCAAATTGGTTCAAATGATTTCAATCCTAAAGATGATTTTTCTAAGCCAAATGCCCTTTGCCTCCTCTCCGTGCGCTCTCATAAGATGGCACAGACAAAACGAGCCTTTTGATGAGCCTGGAGGTTTCCCACACAAGCCCTCTTCAAGCTCTAAAGAAGAGGGAGAAAGAAAAAGAAGGGAGAAAGGAAAAGAAAAGAGAAAGCCAAGAGAGAGCTCCAGGGCTCACCTCCCCTGACAGGTAGGAACACTAAGGCGTACAACTCTACTTCCTCCCATTCCTGTGACCCCCACACCCAGCAGAGGGGTGCAGCCCCTCACCTCCACAGTACCTCATGGCACTGGCAGAGGCAGATTTTCTCTTCCTACTCAGTTCTTCAGAGACACCCTTTGATTTTCTCCTGTCCTAGTGCCCACAAGCACTGAAGCAGAGTCGTTTTCTATTTGACAAACCACTGTACTTTCTCGGGGCCATCTGTAAATGGCAGCTGTGGCTAGCAGTGATGACAGGTGCGCAGGAGGCCTGGGACTGCAGGGAGACAGTCAGGTGGCTAGGAAAGCTGATCTCCAAAGTACAGCCTTGGACCAGAGAAAAGAGAAGGCAAACACACTTAAACCTTAGAAAAGTGCCACTGGGTGCCAGAGGGAGGCGGCCCAGCCTTCAGTGGGAGGGAGGCCTGTGGGGGCTTTGGGAGTAATCTATCTGCTGTGCTAACACAGTGCTGTTCCTAGAATACTGGGAGACAGGGAAGGAACAGCACTCTAGAGTCTCTGTCCCCCACCTCACCATCACGAGCTCCTGGTGGAGCCATCTACCGCATTGCCCAATTATCTTGTTTCTGTCAGAAACACTTAAGCTATTCTCAAGAGGCCTGGCGGCACCTGGAAATGAGCACTAATTGTTATGGCTCACTGTCTCACGTGGCAGAAGTGATTTTTTGCTCCTATGCCAGAGGTCGCAGGTTCTGATGCCATGAAAATGGCTATTGTTCCCATTTTAGAATTGGAGGTGTGCCTCAGAACAGGGAGTAGGAGTGTTTAATTCAGAGCTCTAGCTTCTTACCGCCCCTGGCATGAGGCTGGCACGTGCCATGTTCTGAGTGATCATTTCTTCAGTTGCTGGTTATTGCTAACCTCTCTGACAGGGAACCACCCCTGGAGATCACAGGGTTCAGGGAGGAGGCATGTGACACGCTATCTCTCAGGCTTTTCCTCCTCTATGAGAGTGTACTTCTGGGGACACTGGTCATACTAGACTATAGGATCAGTGTTCAGACACTCCCACTTCCCCCCAAAACTACCAGACATTCTAATAAATTTCCTGGGTAGCAGCCAAAGCAAATATTAAGTTGGACCAGTTAGTTTATTTTTCTGGATCTCAGGTCTCTCATGAAGTTAAGGGAAAATGGTGAAAATGATCTACATTATTTAAAAAAATTCCTTCCCTCTCTTTCAAGCACTGAAATTGGGAATTCCACCCAAGAGTGCATCACTAACCAACATACAGTCCACTTGAAACAAAGATGGCAGCCACTACAATTCTGAAACGTGTACTTGCTCTCTTGTCTAGAAGTTCTAAAGTTCTTGTTTGTAACAGAGTTTGTAACAATGGATACCAAAGTTCTCCCTAACTGGAGATGTTCAGATAGAGGCAGGGTGGACACTTGTCTGGGTTGTTTTGAGGGCAAGGATGGCCAGATGTGGTGGAAAAGCACGTGAGTGTACAAACGGTGATTCAGCCAGATAGCCTGGCATAGGGGACCTTGTGATGCAAGAGGACTACAATGAGGTTGACACATCTGGCTTTTCCAAAACTCCTAAAGGAGAGGAAGAAATGGAGGCAGCACCAGAGCCTTGTCCAGGAAGTGCTCCTTTCTTCACAGCATTGGTGGCTCTGTCTCCTGTGCCCCACTGAACTACACACATATCTCTATAGACACCATTGTACTCTGATCTGTGGTCTTCTGCACATACCTCACTCCCCAGACTATTCTAGAATGGGGCCAGCATCCACCCCTAGATACAGACCCAGCAACCGCCACAGCCCCAAAAGCATGATCGGCATCAGTCAAATCAGTTTTTCTTAAAGAGCAAAAAGAGAAATAAAGAAGCAATCTTTTCCAAGGTCACAAACCACCAGCAGCAAAGCCAAAGTTAGAACTGAGCATCCCAGGCTAGAGCTCTTCAGAGAGCCTGCAAATTATAGCAACAATGAAGGATAATGTGCAAGTGATTACCCTTCTTAGTCTATAAAAGATCTCTAAATTTCAAGACCGTTGGAGTCGGGGGCCAGTTATTTAATTCTTGTTGACCTTTACTACTGGAAGACACAATCTTGGACCCAACAAAAACCCTCTCCCCTCACTGTCCCACACCCCAAGACAGGGCTTACATGTAGTCTAGCAGAGCTAACTTGCTTGTAGCTTGAGAAATGGTTGAGAGTTGCTGAAACAGGTCCCAGATGGGATTCCAGAAGCAGAAGCAGACCCTCCCCTTGGGGCTTCTGGGAACTACAGATAACTTTTTTAATGAACCAAAATACCAAAGAAATAACCCTCTTGACAGTTGTTATCCATCGTCCAACTCCCCGCAGAGAGCAGCCTGTGGAATTTGCAGCCTTGTGGTCATGTGTGAAGGGCAGCACCAGGCCCCGGCGGTGATAACGAGGAGGCATATTTATCCAACACTCCTTCCCCAGAGAGCTTGTTTTTCCTCCAGTGCAATATCATGGCCCTCTTGGCACAACCAGTCTGGCCCTGGCACAGATAGGCTGGATCAGAGAACCTGCTCAGAATTGTGCCCCCGGGCCACGTAGTGAGCAGACGGTGTGGCCTGGCCCTTAGCTTTTAGGTTGGGTCTCAGGTATAAAGAGTTGCCAGCCTCAAAGAATGCCATTCCCCTGACTTCAAACAACCTGCCCACATTCCAGGAACCCTGGAAATAGACCACACACCTCTGCTGGGAGGTGGAAAAGGGAGAGAGGGAAGACTTAAAATACCAAAAGAGGCTGTGGGAATGAGCACTGGTGGCCTTGGCTACATCCAACAGGATATGTTATACAGCAGTGGTTTTCTAACCTTAGCAAACATTAACATCACCTGGGGAATCTGCGTGAGCCAATGGCTGGCCCTCAACCCTAGACACACACCTCAGTAAGTCTGAATTAGGGACAGGTCATGATCTCAGGTGGTGCTGATGACCCTGCCCATGAGCCACAGCGTAGAGGAAAACGGCCTTGATTCAGCTCCCACGAACTAAAAAAATTTACCAGGAACAACTTTCCACTGCCAAGGTTAAAGATGGGGCAGGAGAGAAGGTTACTGAGAACAACTGTAGAAAACTGGGCTGCAGACTTCTATTTCCAACATGGATCTAAATCTGTTCTACTTAGCTGCAAGGTAATTTTATTTACGGTGGATTGTATCTATAATCACTTTGAATACAAGATATTAGAGCAATTCCTGTGTCTTAAGCACTGTGCTGGGTATGTTACTCACACAGGACACGCCCATTTAGAGGTATTTTCCTTGTCAATGATGAGACTGAAGCTCAGAGATTCCTGCAGCGTCTCACAGCTGGCACAAGCAGAAGACAGGACTCAAACTCACATCCCTGTCTCTTAATGTCTTCTTAAAGATATAGGCAGGGAACAGAGCTACATACCCCAGTGTTTTCCTCAACCATGAACTCGGGGAAGAGTTCTGTAAGTGAAAAGGAAATTAAAGAGGCGACTTAAACTGTGGTCTCACAGTCAGTTAGCTGGGAGCAACAAAATGCAAACAAAGACTCCAGGGCTAGATTTCTGATATTTTAATACAATTCTGTATAGTGAATTTCAGAAAAGAGATTACATAGCTTTTACAAATTTGATCAAAACCTCTTTTAATCAAAAAGTACTATTTAAACTTCGAGTGACATTATAGTTGGGAACAACACAACCCAGTGACCTCTGGCTAGGTAGTAATAAGGCCAAGGATGTACAGTACCAGCCCATATTCTACTTAACCCATGCCCATTATTTGGATCTGGTCTGATCCAAATGACATCATTTGAATGAAGAACTTTCAGGAGCCTGCATGTTTGTTCAGGGCTGTGGCTGTAGCAAAGAGTCCTGAGCAGGGCCCAGAACCAACCAAGCCATTCCGTGGCACTGTGGATTCTCCATCTCTGCAGCATGCAGCCCTCTAGGGCAAGAGCGAGAAGGGCCCCCAACCATCCCGATCTCCTCCTCTCTAATATTCAGACTTCTTAGTCCTCCCACCACAATTGTTAGTCATCCCATTTTTTTCTCAGGCAATTATTCACCATATCTCTTTGCTTGCTTTTAGAGAGAAAAAAAAAGAAAAGAACAAAGGTGATAGGTGAAAAGGAAGAGGAAAAAAGGGGGGAAAAAAGGAAGCCAGGAGATTCTCTGGACCAGGCATAAGGCAGCACCCTAGAAGCTCTTTGTTATTAGCCCAGGCTTGTGTCCTTTTCCTGATGCTTTGAGAAAAGGAAGCAAAAAGAGAGTTAAGAGCCCAGCCAGTCTTCGAGGTCAAGAACAACGCCATCCTGAGCTGGAGTAGTAGCCTCTTGCAGTTGTTTGCCTTGTGTGCCTGGGTGACATTTGCCCAGCAGAGAGCATGACATAGACACAAGTATCCCTGATCCCGCTACTGCTGGCTTCAACCTGTCATGCAGTGTGCCAGGCTCAGTGTCTTCCTAGGTAAATGAGGACAGCTGTTCCAGCTCAGGAGAGGAGGCCAGGAGAGACCCAAATGGGAAATCCCAGTAGTAGAGTCCCCCAAACTCTGACAGCCCTTTCACCCTAAGCATACATATTCAATTTTGGCAAAAAAGGTCAAGATTTAAAAATTGCTCTGTGTGGCATTTTGGAAATGGAGATGAGTATCGCATCAGCACATTAATAAGAGAGAGTATTGATATGGTGTGCAATCATTGTTACTGCTATCTAAATGAGTGGCAATGATCTGCTGTCCTTTGTATTCGAAGACAACACTACTAACACAGTATAATAAGTACTTATTTTCTATTACACAATTATCATAGATTGTCCAAGCCACCAATACATTTGGGAGCGTGTTTGTAGTTAGTATGCATAAGTGCATACCTCTGTGTGTGTGCATGTGTGCACACACAAATATACACATAAATGAATGTAGCTACTTATATATTATCATGACATTGCACTGTACTTGTCTTTTCCCTACATAGGAATGCAAATTCTTATGGGCAATAATTTTCTTTTGCCTTTATCATCTTTTAAAAAAAATTTGTTTACTTATTTATTTGGTACAGGGTCTCACTTCACAACTCAGACTCACAGTGAGCCTCCTGTCTTAGCCTCCCCAGCACTAGGATTACAGGTGTGTGCCACCATTCTCAGTTTTGGTGGCTGGCACTGCATGCCCAGGGTTCTGGGGCCAGTATGACATGAAGTACTGGGGATCAAACTTGGGTCCTTGTGCTTTCCAGGCAGGTACTTAGACTGCTGAGCTATCGCCCCAACCTTCTTTATCATCTCTTATTCAAAATAAGGAGCCTTTACTAAATTCTGGTTGGCTGATTGACTTATCCAGCCAGAATAGAAATGTTCATGCCTGTGCCTACATTCTCGTCCTGTCCCTCTCCTTGCATGTGTCATGAGAAGACTGGGCCACCAAGCAACCCAGCCACCTGCTCAGAAAAGCTGAGTTCATTGACTGGCGGGTTGTACTGGACATGGACATTTTAAAGTATCTTTGCTATCAGACCTCAAAAATTCTCTGGGATTCCTTTTTTAACATTTAATTTGTTCCCTTATAAAAGTAATAGATGGGGTCAGGGGCTTAATACCCTACACACTGCATGGGGTGCACTGAGAAGGCAATTGAGACTGGGCACAGTGGTACACCTCTGTAATCCCAGCACTTGGGAGGCTGAAAACAGGAGAATCATTACAAGTCTGATCTATGTAGTGAGACCCTGAACACCCTGTACTAAACACATAAAAAAGTAATAGATGTTCATTAAGATGTAGGAAAAAGCAGACAGATAGAAAAATAAATAAAGCATATCTTATTTCATTTCTCAAGTACAACTACTGCTAGGATTTTGATAGATTTCTTCCCAATTTTTATTTTATGCAACATAAAAAGCTTTAATTGTATCATGCTTTTTCACTTAAAATTATCACATAGGAATCCATCGCAAGATTGGCCTTTTAAGGCTAAATTTTCAATGACTGCATAATATCCCAGATCTTTTTAACCATTCCCCTGTAAGAGTTTAGATCAATTCAAATTCTTGATAGGCTAAATAATGCTGAAATATGTATCTTGGTGATTAGCATCCTTCTTTAAAATTTAGATTTTATTCCTATAAAATTACCACTAGTTCAAAGAATTTGAGTATGTTTAAGTCTCTCACTAAATATTTACTTACCAATTGTTTTCCAAGAGTGCAGCACTAGTTAGAATTCCCAACAGCCAGGCTTCAATACAAACAAAGCCAGTCTCCCAGCGCACTCGTGGGACTCATTGCTGAACAACTGTTCATAGCACTTTTCCACTCCTTTCTGGTGCCTTCGGTCCCAGTTCCTATCCAGGGGCAGATACTATGTGCTAAAGTTCACCCCCAAATTGTGGGGAGACAGCTCAGCAGGATATGTATCAGCCTGGCAAGCGTAAGGTCCTGAGTTCAATCCCTGATACCGTAAGAAAAAAAAAAAAAGGATGACAAAAAGGGGGGACCCAGAATGTGGACAGCCCGCAAAGGGAGAGCACGCACTAAGCACATTCCCCAACTCTGAGATGCATTTCAGAAGCAGCCACACCAACAAAGGTCCTCGAGAGCGCTCCTGGCCCGTCATACCCACAGGCCAAAACCTGCGGCACATGCTCATGAGAACAGCAAGGCTGCATCCCTCACAGAAACTGTGTGGGGCTTAGCGGGGGTGCAAAGCAACAGAGCAGACCTGCAGCTTGTGCTCACACACAGCCGCAGCAATCTCTGCCTTTATGTCTTGCCTTCATGCTTTCTTTGCAGTATTTGATTCTCCCTATGGGCTGGGAGATATTACAAGAGCACGCATAGTTCACCTCCTTGGCCATTCACTGCACCCCCCCATCCATACTGAGAATTCCAGAACTGCTCTGCCTATGGAGACACCACTCATGCCTGATTGTGACCAGTCTTAAGGAAAGAACACTGGGTATCATTGACTAACACTTCCGGATGCTTCCCTTCACCAGCTGCTAACTAAGCTTTTGCACCTAGGATCAGCCTTGGCATGCACTTCCATCGTCCTCTTTCTTTTTTCCTAAAGATGCTGGTAGGGTTGTGAGCCTTGAGTAGTTACTTACAGCTATAATAAGGTGGGCTCCATTCTCTCTGCCCTGTGTACACACAGGTAAGATTTGGTGGCACAAGTAGACAAATGCACAGGAGATTACCCTGTCACATCAGGAATGGAATAAACTAGGTCCAAGATGCAAACCCATTCTGATGTGGGATTCAGTTAATCCTGCTGAAGCTGACAGTGGTGACATCACAAGGGTCAAGCACACCTGTTCTCCTAGGTCCAGACATGCCCACAAGTGACCTAACCAGGCAGAGACGCTCTCAGAGGACTTTCCCCTAGGGAGGAAGAAGCTGAGTTGTGATGAAGGGCTGGGATCATGTTGAGATCGATGCTGGTTTCTCTGTTTTCATTTTCAACAGCCAAAGCCAGCAGTGCACTAAATAAGTTCAGGCAGCTCAAAGTCTTTCTGTTTGTTTAATAGCCAGAGAAAAGACCTGCAGAGTATTTGTTACTCTGTGAAGTCTGTAGCTGAGGGGAAGGGTAGAAGGTGGCAGCAGACCCCAAACAAAGTGAGTCCTTCCAGTGCCTAAGGGACTTGGACCATGGTCCGTGGATATGGCCACCAAGCCTCCTTTCCCTTATTCTTTCAGTTCTAGTAAATGTATCATCTTAGTCACTTTCTTCATCACTGCGACACAATACCCAACACCCAGGGCTTAAAGGAGAAAAGGTTTATTTGTGCTTGTGGCTTTTAGGTATTTCAGGCCAGAGTCTGTGTCTTCAAGCAGAAGTGGCCTGGTGGGAGGTCCTGGGTGGAGAAAAGCCACTCATATCATGGAAGACAGGAAGAAAGGAGGGTGCAGAGGAGCTGGGGAGGGAGATGTGCTGTTCGCCATCATGCTGTCAGTAGCCTAGCTCTCCCGACCTTATCCTGCCTCCTAACAGCAAGTCAGCTGCAAGATCCTATTGTTCCAATCACCTTGAAAAAGACCCACCTCTGAATGCATGAAAATGTGGGAGACATTTTATATATAAACCTTAGTGTGTATACTGAATATTTCACAAAATATTTAAGAAATTACAGTGATTGGACCAGGACGGATGAGTCACAGCCATGTATCCAAATCCTGGATCAGACATTTGGTTTGATTATGTCCTGACCTGGATAGTACGCCTCGTCCCAGACAGCTCTCACAGTGAGCTATGCACAAAGCTATATGAGTCTTAAACAGCAAGGAGGAACAACCAAGGTGGGAAGGCCCTTTTCTCTCCCTTAATGCAAAATTAAAAACCATATCTCATCAAGCACCCTTCTGTATTCAAAGGTGAGCATGCTTTCATACCAACATGTACGATGTCAGTGATGAGTCCCCCTGTGGCTAACCTGGCACCTCACTCACAAATTTCATAGACCAACAGATAAAAGCAGATTAAAGTCATCCAATAAATCCTAAGCACAAATCAAAATCTAACCTTGAATTAAATCTGGGCCTAAATGAAATAATAACTTTTTGAACACCGGAGAGACTGGTTTGCAAAGGATGTAAGATCATTCTATACTTGGTTATTCAATATCAACCCCTTCTCTGTGAGTTTTAATCTCAATCAGTATTTACTAAAAATGGCAAAATGAACTGTGGAGCAGCCATGCTTGATGGATTACCTGTGGCTCCAAAGAGACGAGCACTAGAAACCAAATCAGTCAAAAGGCATCTGCAGAGAATGTTTTTGTGCTCCCCAGCACTGGAGGGCACCAAGGCTGGGGATGGGAGGATGAAAGCAAGACTGAAAGGAGTCCTGGCAGCTCTGCATCCCAGGCTCATCCCCAACAGGCCCATCTGACACACATGACAGCCCACAGTGGTCCAAGAACAACAGAGGCAACCACTATGGAGAGAAAACGAGACTGTTTTCGTCTCTGACCACTCCCCCAGCAGCCAAGTGACCGCGGGTCAACCATGGGCAGGTTCCAGCTGGCCCTGTTCCCATGATGACTGCACTTGGCTCCATTAACACTAAGCACTCCCCAGTGAGCACGCAAGGCAGGAAGCCTTCTCGCTGGCCTCGGTAGTGGCCTGGCTTTTTCTTCCTCAGAAGTGGACCAGATGGGTGCCACAGTGGAGTGAAATCCTACTCATGAACAGAGAGAGGTCAGCCAGTCTTGGTGCAGACACGTTGGGGCCTGGTGCTCGAGGATCTCCAGCGGCCTCTCTCTTGGTATTTCCTGACATTGGTGCCTGATACGTTAAACCTTTATCAGAGATACCCAGAATTCTGCCTCAGAATGAAAACACAGAGCTGAGCTTGGAAAACAGGCGTGGTTAAAACTATACGAGAAAACCTGGCTGGAAGTCCATAGCTGGGATCACAATCCGCAGGCTCTGTTACCAAAACAGGATGCTTTTGTGCAACTCTGCAGAACACTGGAGAATTTCAGAGAATACAAAGCAGGTCTGACGTCACCTACTCCAGGGCTCTTCAAACCATCTGTAGTACAGAGCTGCTCTGTAAAACTTCCAATCCATCATAGATGGGTACTTTTGTCAAATACAAGAAAAAAAAAATGACTAGAAAAGTAAAGTGTAAAACCACAAAACAGAAATTTACTGACCATGCCCTGGGAGGCTGCAGTGGTGTCAGATTGCTGGATAAATTTCTAATGCTTACTCTCAGTGTCTGTATCTATCTCAGTGCAAAGCGTTAACCAGCAGCACGCAGACCACAGTTTGAACAGCACTAGGCTGGACCTTTGGGACTCAGTGTGTGGTTCAAGCATTTGGAGATTTAGGAGGATGTGGGAGTAGTTAGAAAAGCAGAACCTCAGGTCCCACCCCCAGACCTATCAGTGCAGAATCTGCATTTGCAGGTAAAATCCCCAGGAGATTTGCACGCATGTTAAAATCTGACACGTAGCCAAGTCAGCAAGGCTCTGGGGTCAATAGAGTTCCGAAGCGGGCTTCACATTCAACCTCACAGCATCTTTGGGCAAAGGAGCAGCTTCATGTTGAAGTGTCTCAGCTAAGTTGGAGAGTGGAAGACAGGTATTTGGCAGAGTGTTCAGGTTGAACTATTTCATGGGACTTGGGCAACGGGACAGGAGTGAAGAGGAAGAGCTTATGGGACAGGCGGCCCATCTGTGGCCAGATGACTCTCAGGCTTAGATGTACCCAGCTAATGCCTTCCAGGTCTAAAATAAGGCTAGCAGAGTGAGCACAAAGGCTGAGAGATGTTATTGAACCTGATATCGGGGAACAGGGGCCTTCACGGGGCATAGTGGGGAATCCAAGGTCAGGGAGTTAGAGACAGCTTGAATCTATATCTGGGAGTGGGGCCAGCCTGACGGGAGACAGTAGCATGTTTATTTAGGTCTTGTCTGCTCGCCTGGTTGACTGGCTACACGAGGTTGATTATCAGTCACCAGGGCTCTGTGCCCTCAGCTGGAACCTGTCCCTAATTTGTTCTGGCCATTATAGATGCTCTGTGCTCTGCTCTGTCTCCAGTATCAAGCCAGAGAGGCTAGAAGCTCCCGGGCTCCTTTTGCCCTCCATCCTCTCATTGTCTGTTGGCACATTCTGGAGCTGCAGAGCAGCTCCAATCACTTCCCACTGAGGAGCAGACCAATCTTTAATTAAAACATTACACCTGCATACATGCGAGCGAGAGCGAGGCCATGGCTGTGTCAGCTCAGCGAAAGGAAGTTGCAAGGACTACGTAATGATCACAGGAGGGACCTATCTCTAGTTGTGCACTGGGTAGAGATACTTCTGGTCCCCTGAGCCCCCTGCATGTCCTTGTCACACCTGCAGCCTGGCCCTCCCTCAGTCTGACCCCTGCCAGGGGCCTTTCCTCTTTCACCTGATACAAGAAACAGGGAGACTTCCAAAATTGCAACCTCCGATACTGTCTGGCTCAAAGTGATCCACCTCCTAAGAATTCCTGAGATAACAGAAAAAAGCGATGTGTTGTGAGCCAGTGATTCCTATTAACCTCAGTTAACAGACATTCCATCACAGTGACAATTTTTGTACTCAATATTATATCATAATTGTCAACCTTAACTCTGGATTTTGGTTCAAAAAAAAAATAGTTCCCTAATGAACACATTTCTTCTGGCCTTAACAGTGCATCTTCATCAACTAAGAGGTTCCAACCACTCAATCCTTTGGAAAGTAAGTCTACATGACTATCACCTATTTCCTGCTCTATAAGGTACCAAGAGGTCTCAGGCCCTGTGTTCAGGCATGTTCGATTCAAGGGCGGCTAAGACAGGAACGGTCCTGAAATTAAAGCTGTGGAATTCAGGATGAGACTGTCTTGAGCCAGGGACTTATAAAAGCAGCACCCTTCTTTCCTCTCTTTCAACTCTGGAAGACCCTGGGTCTAATGACCATGTCTTTATTATCCTATGCTTCAAGGTGGAGTTTTCCTCCTCTCAGGTCCTATCACCCTGAGGGGAGCCAAAGTCATACCAGCTCAAAGCAGAGGTAGTGACCTGCTCAGAGCTCTGTCTGAAAGGCAGGACTCTAAACACAACTATCACCTCTCCTTCTGAGCCTCCAAACATACCAGAGCAAGGGCTTTGTCCCACATGGGCCACCATACCCCCACCCTGGGTGTTTCCTGAGAAACTCCCTGTGTGTCCCTGAGAGCACCCTGTGTGTTCCTGGTGCCTCAGCATTGATGAGAACTCTGGAAAGTTCAGTTTAGCTCCTGCTTCCTCACATTGGTTGGATATGCGTCGGGTAATGCCTTTTTCTCCTTTCTGCTTTTGTGCTTTCAGTTTTGGAAAATGATGTCACAATAAGAAATGAAATTCTTTGGTGGTGACTCAAAAGCCAGGCAGCATAAAAACCTGTGCAGGACATGGAGGACCAGAATCCAGTCATTTCACCCATGGTGGCAGTTATAGGAAGCTTCAGTCTTGTCCCCATCCTTTTGTTTCTAAATAAAGGGGTAATGGCACCCTTGTTTCTGGTCTTTTCCAGATGCGAAAAAGTAGTTTGCATCGTGGAAAAGGTGACGCACTCCCAGATAGCAGCATGAAGGAGTTTCCTGTGTTAGGCAGAGCACACGTGTGGCATCTGCTGCAGGCAGCAGTGGCCACCTTCGCATGTGGCGTCAAAGGGACAAGATGTGGGAAATGCAAGGAGATGTCCAGCATGAAACCCAGGGTGAAGAGAGCGGGAACAAGGGACAGTTGCCTTTCTTCACTGAGCTTCTCCATTCTTCTGCCTTTGTGAGTATGAAAAAGAGACAGAAATGAGTGTCACGGAGGAGGGTGGCAGCCCTCTGAGGCTATGTTGTTCTGGAGTGGATGGCTCATGCTCCAAGAGTCTCCTCCCCCCGTGATTCCTCCAGGAGAACTGGCTGGTAACCACACACTGTCCCTTTTGACCTGGAGAACTAAAGGATGGGAATGACTGTTGAAGGGAGTCAGGCAGGCAGCCTACTCTGAGGAGCGAGGTCAGGAAGGGACACAGACAGCACAGGCCCCTGGTGGCATGAGGAGCTGGGCAGCAAGCCCATGGCCTCTCTCCTTTCTGCCCACAGTCTCCTGCCCATGCTGCTCTGTGCTCCCCTCAGCCAGGACAGGAGGACTCCACAGTCCACAGTCAGAGGGCAACGGAAGAGACCCAACATCAGCTCACGTGGCAACACAGGGGAATCGCTTGCTTGCATTTCTGTCCTCATTGTAGACAGTAAGTTCCTTGTGGGCAGGCTCCATGAGCCTGGTGCATAGCACACTCAGCACAGGGTATGAATAGATAGGAATAGGACACGACAGGGACGGGGACAAACAAAATTGTCCCTACAGCCTTTCCCTGGGGATCTGGTTCTCTAGGGCCATTACTTGTTCCGTCAGCTCAGACTTTAAAAAGTGAGCCAGGATTTCTGCAAACAGCCCCCTCCAGACTCCCCTCCTGAGTTGCTGGGTTTATCCCAGAGTCACAGAGCTCCAAGCTGGCAAGTGGTCATTGGGTCACTGGTGCTGCGGACAGACAGTCGGGTGACCCAGAGGCTCCACGATGGTATCTGGCCTCAGTGCTCTTCTGTGGTTGGGAGCTCAGGGCCTCATGGGCTATGTGCCTGGGTGAAGGTTACTGTGGCAACGCCTCCAGCATCCAGCCTTCTCTAGCCCTCCGGTGGGCCCTGGTCTTGGAGGCTGTGGTTGTGCCATGCAGCATGGATGTTCTGGTCACGTTCAGGTCCAGGCGACTCATACCAGGGCGCAGGTGCTGGAGTCCTGTGGGAGGCTGAGCACGTCAGTCGATACGCGGGTCACCATCATTCACAGATGTCCTGCAGTGCCCAGAAAGCTGCCTGTGCACCTGTCCAGTACCCAGGCCCGGCTGGCGCCAGGGAAGACACTCTTTGTGGGCTGGCATGAAGATGTTCCACATCATCTCTGCCCCTCCCATACTCTAGCCACACAAAACAATGACAGATCCCCATGCAGGTGACACTTTCCTCCTCTGAGCCTTCTCCCAGCTGTTCCCTACCCTTCCCCACCTGTTTCATTAGGAAACATCCACTTGTGCTTCCCGGAGAGCACATGTTTGTCTCGGTCAGGTCTGCCTCTCCATTGTCATCCTCGCTCTGCAGCCCCTGCCCAGCTCCACTCTCCCAGGGCGCTTGCTTCCATTCAACAGCAAGTGATAAATCCATCTCCTCCACCAGATTGAGCCCCTCAAGGATGGGGAATCTGACTGTCATCTGATGGCCAGTCCAGCACCTAAGCCAGTGCCTAGCCCTGGCACTTCATTTGCATGGGTCTTGGTTTCAAGGGCTTACAAACCAAAGATATGCATTTGATTGTGACAGTGGAAAGCTCATGAATGCAAAGCACACAGATCCATATATCAACAGAACTCTGGGCTTGGTCAGTTAGCACTGAAACCCTAGTATGCTCATCTCTTGGTTCCCATTTTGTTAGCTAAACATTCATTCACTCACCCAAGAAGTACTGAATGAGCACCTACTCTAGGCATTAGGCTAAGGCCTGAGAATACAGAGTATCAAGCTCAGCCCTGGCCCTCTGGACACGCCGGGGCTGAGTGGAGAAGCAGAAGGGAACACAGGCGGCTCAGGGGAGGGCAGTGGGAACCAGCAGAAGAGGCTCCCGCCCACGAGGGCAGAGCCCCTGCAGAGGCTGGCTTGTGAATTCAGTGTGTCTGCAGCCAAGAGGACTGCAGTGCAGGACTCTGAGCCAACTTCAGAGAAAGCTGAACTCCAGGCTCCCCGGGGGGTGAGGGGGGCTGCTGTGCTGCAGAGAGCCACTGCCACAGCACATTGCAGATTCCAGGCACAGAGCTGCAGAGATGCAGCCACTCATCCACACCCCACCCTCTTTTCTCATGCTAACTGGCATCCCTGTCTGACCCTCCACAGTCCTCGGCCAACCTGGGTGTCTGCCTGGCTAGCAGCCATATGGAATCTATTTTTCTCCCCCAAGCCCTGGCTGAGACCCAGGACTGAGGGAAGGCGGTGGGGAGTGGGGGACAGGCACAGTTTGTGCCTATGCTAGGCCAGCTCTTCATTCAGCCCCTGTGCTGCGTGTGCTGGGATGGCCAAGCTGCTTCTGAAGTGATGCCCAGCCTCTGTCCTACCCCCTGAGACCACCAGGCTGATCTGGTACAGATGGCATTGGCAGATGCCAGTCTCTGGAGAGATCCTTCCTCCCCAACTAATGAGGGGAGCAGGTGAAGGAACCAGAAAGAGTGATGGGGGGGAAGGAGAACAAACACTCTGTTAAAGTGAGGAAAACTGGATTCTCACCCCAGCTCTGCCACTAATGGGCTGTGTGGCCTTAGGCAAGTTACTTCACCTCTCTGAGCCAGAGTGTTCTTGTCATCCGAGTCAGTGACTCTGTGTCTTAGGGGTATACAACCAAACTGAATCATGGTTTCTACCTCATCACTCACGTCTATGTGACACCTGGTAAACTCCTTCTACCTCTCTGTGCTAAAGTTAGCCATATTTTAGAAGTTACATTGCACATAAGATGGGATTAAAACTGAGCTAGCTAGAAGGGAGGGCCAGAGACAAATCCTGGAAGACATCAGAAGAATCCACAAAGCATGTTCTGCATGTGGTCCCACTGTCTGGTCCTGGGAACCTAATCATGACAGAGCAGCTGGCCTAGCTGCTACACCTACAGTCCCACTCCGAGCTGTCCTCCCTACCCCCAGGCCCTCTCCCTCTGCTTAGCTGAGTCCTCTGTGGCCAGCAGTAGCTCAGATCTGACTGCATAGTAAACTCTGGAGCTAACCTTGGGGCTTCTCAGCCTTGGGGATCCCAGGTCCTTGTCATGTGCCAATGTGGCCTTGCCCTCAGTGGAGGTTAGGACTGCTGCTGCTCTTCCCAGGTCCTCTGTCTGCAGCTCCACAGCAAATTGGTAAGAACCACAGGTTCTGATAAGCAGCTGAAGAGACTATTGATCAGATAAAGCCACTTTTCACTCCTGAGGTAGTGGAGAGACACCCAATTAGACATGCAGGTTTGGACTTGGCCCCAGCAGGCCTCCTGGGCTCCTGGAGAGCACACAGGCTATGCCTGTGGAAGATGATAACAGGATCTACTGAGGTCAGTTAGCACTTCTGAGGATAATGGCCCATTTGGGAGCAATTTGGGCAGCGTGGAGGATGGTGAGGGCAGGAGGAAGGACATAGGAGAAGATGCTTTGAATCTAGGATCCTTGGAGGGAGCCCATGAGAGCCTGGCTGCTGAGAGCTGTGACAAGGCCAGTTTGAGGATGCAGCACTGGGCCATGATCTGGAGCCCTTTAAAGCCTTCCAGGCACCCAGCATGTCAGAGCTCTTTTTGTCTGGTTACGTGACCCCAGAGGGGCCCCAGGGGCAGAATAAGAGGGGAAGACAGTTACCAGCAAGACCCACATGCCCATTGGTGATGCCTCTAGTGGGCAGCCTGGGAACTGGGGCCTACTTGGCACAGGGCTAGGCCTGGAAGGCTCCACCAGCCTCTTCTAAAGACCAAATGTCACTTGATTCTGTCTGCCTCCCAGAGAAAACAGGGATTCTGGACTTAAATTCTGCCACAGAGTGTAAAAGAAATGCCAACAAGCAGCAGGGCCTCTTTGGTCAGGGACAGAAGGCGAAGCCAGATGAGACTCTTGGTCTAGGTGCCAGGTGGCTTCCACTGCACCCTCTTTTGCACTCAAGATCAAATGCAGATGTTTTTGTTTGGGGATTCTTTCTTTTGTTTTCACCCCAGTCCTGGAAGTCTAGTTTCTTTGGGAAATGCACAGCATGGTAGGATATGAATTTCTGATCCTGGGAGCCTAACTGGGGACAATAATGTGGCCTAGGGACTTCCTGAGTCACACAGCTGAACCAGTACAGGCTTAGATCAAATGCATCCTAGAATGATTAAGCTGGTGGCCAAAGTCACAAGGAGCAAAAACTCTCCATGGACTCCTGGTAGACGCCTGCTCCAGAAGGGCAGGGCAGGACTGACTCCAGGGCCTCAGACTCTGCTGCGGACCCTACCAGTCCTATGCTTTGAAAGTAGGGAGCGCACGTCCATGGCCACACTACCATGAATGTGCCTGTTCTCATCTGAAACTGGGGATCCCATGAAGAGGATGGAAATTTGTGGAATGATAATAAGCAACATTTATGAAGCACTCACAACTATTAACTCCAATTTTCACAACGGTACTGTAAGATAAGCTCTATTTTTGTCCACATTTTCTAGATAAGAAAACTAAGGCACAGGGAAATTAGGCAACATTCCTGAGGTTGGACAGCATATTAGAGACCATCAGACTCTCACTCTCATGAGGCTCCTTCCAAACACCACTGGGCTTCATGGCCTCTCGGGGGTGAACCAGGATGCTAATTTTGGGCAGCGTCCTGGGAGGTGAACTATTAGAAGAATGGGAGCCTCCAAGGCTGCTCACACCTGCCTGGGGCCTAGGGAAGCCAGCTCCAAGCCCCAGACCCAAGCACCTGCCACTCTGACAGCTGGCCAGGGCTTGGGGACTGGGGACTTCACACCACCCATGTTCTGTGCAGGGAAACCCAGCCATCCACTTTAAGCTAAAAAATCCTTTCGGCAGCCCTGCCTCCCCGAAAATTTTACAAATGCTGTAAGATAAAAGCACAGGGACCAGCATGAATGGAGTGAGTTTTTAAGAAATAGCATTTAACATCAAATCTTTCTGATGTGAGTAATTTGGATTCTGATGCATTTCTGGATTGTTTGTTGAATTATGCATCAGCCGCTTCTGCTGCCATAAAAAGTGCTACTATCACGCAGGCTGATCTGAAACCTGCAGCAGTGGGGACAGTCAGGCTCACAGTTTGGATACTGAGATCTGTCTTTGATGATGGTGAAGCAAGAGAAAGACAGTGAGGGAAGAGGAAGTGGAGAAAAGGTAACAAGGAGAAGCAGGGAAATGGGCATAAGATGCACTGATTTGCGCAACACACACTCATAAAAGCCCCTTGCTAGGAAGAAGAAAAGTCTTAAACAGAAGGGGAACAGACAGGCCTCTGCAAAGCCCAGCCCCACACGTGGGAGCAATAGGAAGGGAGAGAGAAGCAGGAGTCATCAGGTGCAGGACGAAGCAACACGCAGGCTTTGGATGCTGCATGTACCACCCAGAATGCTGTGCTCTTGTATACCGGGGCGGGGGCTCCTGTGCTCCAGGTCTTCCTAGTAGACCCGAGGAAGTCATTGAGTCACTGTAGTTTTTCTCTATGTTTTCACATTTTACTGCAGGCTGGTATCTTTATTTTTAAAACAACTGAGGGGCTAGGGAGATAGCTCAGAAGCAGAAGTACCTGCATGGCAAGCACAAGAACCCTAGTTCAATCCCTGTGCCAGCCCCCAGAACTGGGCCTGGTGGTACACACCTGTAATCCCAGTACTTGGGAGGTTGAGACAGGATGATTGCTGTGAGTTTGAGACCAGCCTGTGGGCTATGGAAGGGAGCACAAGGCCAGCCCAAACTGCATAGTGAGACCCTGTCTAAAAAAAAAAAAAAACCTGAGGACAGGAAGCTCCTCTCAACAGAGGGCACAGAACAGGAAGGTAATGTACCTAAAGCCACACAGCCACCCAGTGGCTGGAATGAAATTGGAATTGAAGTTGACCCCATTCACCTTCTCTTCCACCATTCCAGACCCCTCTGTCCTACTGAAAGTATCCCAATCCTCGTGATGGCCCACTGCTCCGGCTGGTCCTGCCAAGTGCCACACCTGGGGCAGTAGGAAGCAGAAATACCAAAACCCCAATCCAAACCAGCTGGTTCAAAGCCTAGCTCTGCCTCTGCTAACATATGTCCCTACAGGTTGTTGAACCCATTGTGCCTCAGTTTCTCCTCTTGCCAAATAGATCTGATAATAGTTCCTCACCTCACTGGACAGCACAATGCACTGGAAGCCTGCAGTGCAGTGTCAAGGAGGTGCTCAGCAGTCAGGAATCCTAGTCTGCTGCTGTCCCGTCTGGTTTTCTCCTACAGTGGCAGGTTCACCAGGAAAGCCCTGCCCAGTGTCTTGCTCTCCTGAAGGCACTGTATGCGATCTCACTAGCACAGGTTTTATTGGGGAAGCCCACTCTGGGGGATGGGTGGAATCAGCTCTGCAGAGATGCCCTTCCTGCATGTCTGACTTGACCCTCAACCCTGTTGTGTCCTTTTCCTGAAGCCAGGGAGCCACAGCCCCTCCCCTGGGCTGGCCCAGCTTAGGGTCCTGGCCTCTAGAGACACAGGAGGCCCCGCAGCCCAATTGTAAATCAGTCTGGCAGCTCGTGCACAGTCAATGGCCACAAACGGCTCTAAAGGCTCAGCCTCTTTCAGCCCCACAGGCTCGGGGCCCCAGGATTAATGAGCATCAGCTGCCAGCAGGCTGGTGGGGACAGCTGCCAAACTAATGAGTAGGGTGGCCCAGCCTTGCCTGCTGGAGGTGGGCAGGGCTGACGAGCAGGTGCTATTGTCAGGATGCCACTTCACTGAGGGTCACTTTGAAAGGCTGAGCTGTTTCCAAGTGGTTACCCCACGACGAGACGCCCACTGGCAAGGCACAAGCCATCCACAAAGACTGTGCGCTCTAAGGATGCAGCTCCTACTTCTCAGTGGGGCTTGGAGCCAGACCTTTCTCAGAGTCCTTGAACTACAGGCCTTGGGCAAGGACTTGGCTGCCTGGGCGTCCTGCACTTTCACATGCCACCTGTTGGTGCTGCATCTAAGCAAGAGGTCGCTGCCAGAATGTCTCTGGGTCATGTCCCTGGCATACTCTGATCCTCCCATACGTAGACTTGGAGTTTAACTGGAGTCAACACACATCTCTACAGTTTTTGGTTTTTTT
>NW_004524591.1:25050422-25053632 GCF_000260255.1 Octodon degus | reverse complement strand
TCCATATCTCAGCCCAGAAGAAAATATAAAATAGAGTTAAATCACATGTAGCAAGGTCCATGCCAGTCAAACTTCATGTTACTCGTCCTTGTGGCCCCAGAGCCAAGCTCTGTACCAGGCACAGAGTGGAGATCCAAGTGTATTTCTTTCTTAGGATAGATACACAGCTACTTTCTCTTAATTCAATGAGAAGAAAGATTTGTACTAATAGTGTTTGTGGACAGGATATCATGTGTGCATCTTGTACTATGAATAATCACTAAGAAGACAACAATATGCAATGTATTAATTATTGAAACTATCCTGCTAATCGGTTTTGAAATTGTCTCATTATTTGTTTCCCAATAAAATCATTAAAAAAATAGATATACTATGTGAAAATTGGGACTATAATAGCAAAGTTACTGATTTTTCTAAAATTAAAGGAAAGGAAGCCCTTTTAAAATAAATATATAATGGCCCATGAAAAAAAAAAAAGTAGTCTCCATGTGACACTGACATTTGGGAAGCCTCCCTGCCTGCTCTCCTGCGATCAGGAAAGAGTCCCAGCAGGATGCAGAAGACAATCCTGCCCTTCCACCCCTGCCCCACCCCAGAGCTCTGCTGTGTCTTCTACAGCCAGCCCATGGCAGACCTCAACCCCCAGGGATCCAGGGAAATGATGCTGTGGCCCTGGTGCCTGTGTTTCCCAAATCATTCTGAAGATGAATTCTGAGATGAAAATGTGTCCCAGCATCACTCTTCCTTTCTAGATCCCACAGTCGTGGGCCAGGCTCCTCCTTGATGGTTTTCATGTATGAGTTATGACCAAACATGTGGTAAGTACTTACACCTGAAAAAATTACTGCAGAAAAGGACACAGCACTTTTAGTCCCCCCGCCCCCAGATGACGACTTCTTGACTTGAGCACACGTGTCCTCTGGGTCTTTCCTCTTTCCCCAGCAGCTCTACACATTCTCTTTTGTGTCTTTATGAGGTGACCAAGAATAAGGTGATGCTGCTGCTCAGTGCCATCCAACAAAATCGACTGCTCATAAAAATATTGCAGTGTGTTCGCATCCACCTTATTTACCATGTCTGACGTATGGATCTTCCCAAAAGTAAAAATGACCATTAAAAGTGCATCTTTTGAATCAATTCAGGACACCAAAGTAGCCAAGACAGTGAAACTAAAAAACATTCATGGTGACCAGAGAGATAGCTCAGTGGACTAAGTGCCTGCTTAGGCAAGCTCAGGGACCAGAGCTCGATCCCAGGCACCACAAACCACACTGCCCCCACCTCCAGGCATACTGAGCCAGCCACTGAGAGCCAGAGTGGTGACATACCCCTGTAATCCCAGCACTGAGGAGGCTGAAAACAGGAGGATCACTGAGAGTCTGAGCTGCAAAGTGAGACCATGTGGCAAATAAATAAATAGAAACACTCATGGAAGTGGACTTCCAGAACTGCTTCAGAAAGTGGCAAGAACAACAGGATGTGATGAGGGGGATTAAAGGCAACATGATTTTAACTGTAATATATATATATATATTCACTACATTGTTTTTTATCACACTGCATAGAAGCCCTAGAAAAGTTCCAGGGCAAAGAGAAACCTAGAAAACGACCATACACAGGCACATGGCCATTGAATTGCCAACCTCCTCAGCACCTGAGTGTGACATAGCTAGCCACATGCCAACCAGTCCCCGCCAAGCCCCCGGAGGTGCTTCTGGGGTGTGCTCCCTTTGCAAAGCTTGCTGGATAAGCTTCTCAAAGGCAGAAGCCAGCATCCCAATCAGATTGTTTCTCACTTGCAGGATTGCACAAAGGGGAAAAAAATAATGCTGAACATTCTGTTCATGAAAGAAAAAATAGCAGCAGAAAACTGTCACATTGTTTGGTCTATTTTCAATTTCATTTGTGAGGCCTGCAAATAGCTATCTGTGCAAGCAGGCCAGAGCAGGACTCCAGTAACCTGACACGCTCCACCCACACTTAGAGTCTGGGCCTCTAGTAAAAGCGAGAGATCTTCACTTAGCTCTGTGTAATGATAGCACAACAGATATGCACAGTGCTCCCATGGAGGAAAGCAGTGGAGGCCACAAGGGACCTCTTTATACAAGATTTTGCAAGTGCATGCAAATTCATAATTACTTAAAAATAGTTTTAACAATTCTGCCCAGGTCTGTATTAATGGATCCAGAGTGGGACTTTGCACTGGAGTTTGCAAAGCGCCCCAGGATCTTAAAGTATGACCAGGGCTGAAAACCTCTGCTCCTGGTGGTACAGGTCAGGCAAACATGGGAAACCAGGAGAACCAGCATGTCCTCGGGACCAAAGGCTTAATTAATACTTATGGAATAAGTCAGTGAACTTGTGAACACAGATACGTCAGTGCTAGGCATTCAGAGAAGGGGAAGAAGTGGAGATATGATTTAGCCAGGACTGAACAGAAGGGTAGATTTAGGAAAGGGAGAGGAAAAAGGCATTTTAGGCTGGTCAAAAGGGGCTTGGAAGCCGAGTATAGTAGCATAAGTTCCAGGCTGAGGCAGGAGGATCACACATTCAAGGCAACACGGAATTTACCAATGTAGCAAGACTCTGTCTCAAAACAAAAAAATAAAAAAGGTCTAGGAACGTAACTCAATGTGAAGGCACTGTGTTTGATTCTCAGTGCTGCAAATACATGAATAAATAGTCAAACAGATGATAAGGACTTGGAGATTGCATTACCACCTTGGGGAGGAGAATGGTTGGCTTTGGAGACAGTTGAGCAGTAGGAGTCTATAAAACTTCTCATCAAAAACTGTTCTACCCCAGTGCCTGTAAAGGTGGATCTCACAACTACCTGAAACAAATTTAGGTCTTTGGAAACTGCCAAGAGTCATTATCTGCAAAAGCCAGTTGTCCTGGAGACACTTGGCACCTGTTAAGTACTCAAAAACAGGGGACCTGGAGTGTTTTCGGGATGGGGCAGAAATCAGCAGTCTGTGTTGTGGTCCACTTTTCTTGCCTATCTGCTCATCATCTGCCCTTAACAGTCCCAGCTGAGAAACCAGTTAAGCATCAAGAAAAATCCAGAAATGACCCAGGAAGGGCCAACAGAGACCTCAGGGCCAACATGCAAGAGCTCACACACTTGACTCAGAGAGTCCCCTGAGCCATCGCTCAGTGCCTCTTTAGTCTTATTTTATACACAAGTCTAATAAGCTTGAGTATCTGTTT
>NW_004524591.1:25042836-25049972 GCF_000260255.1 Octodon degus | reverse complement strand
AGAGAGACAGAGACAGAGAGAGACAGAGACAGAGAGACAGAGAGACAGAAAGAGACAGAAAGACACAGGGACAGAGGGAAAAGAGAGACCAAGCATGTACCTCAGTGTAAAGCCTTGAGTTCAGTGCTCAATATATTAATTATTTTTTTTAAAAAGCTGCTCAAGTCCAATTCTAAAGGCTCTACAGAGCCTTGCTTTCTCTTGTGCTTGGTATTAATTCACACCAAGTACACCCAGTGGTGAGTGGCAGTGTCCTGGCACAGGCTGCCAGAGGGTAAGGGCACAGGCTAATTGTTCTATTCCAGGAAGGCCTTCTGCCAAAACACAGTGCCTCTCTTGATGCCTGCTTTCTCCCCTTCTGACACTAGCCACTACCATGCCAGGGCATGCAGGGCAAAGGGCAGGCTGCTCTGCACGGCTAAGCCTATTGGATCAATCAGCCTGTACAGAAAGTCATCCCAGGACCAGGAGAAACACCTCCCACATCATTACAGTGGCACAAGCACTTGGCATCCCACGAGTCTGGCAGTGAACTCCAGCTCCAATGTGGTCAGAAACTGCACCTCTTTGACCATTACTTCCTTTCTTGCACTGAGCTCTCCCACCCACTGATCTGCCATCCAGGCAGCTAGCAGAGGGGAGCTCATTAGCAAAACACAAAATGCTTGCTGACCCTATGCCACCATGCAAATGTGCGATAACTGGAACTCTCTTCTGCAGAGCTGACTCTGAGCATCTCTCTTGGCCAGCTGCATTGCTGAGATTCACTGCATGGTTCAAGGTCACGGAGGGCAGGTCTGTCTCTGGACATGCTGCGCAGGCTGGCAGCCCCCTCTAGGCCAGCATCCCAGGAGGCAGAGCTACAAAGAGGCCAGAGAAGGATGGGCTATCCTACTAAACAGGTCCCTGCCCTGGATGCAGAGGCTGACATGAGTGACAAGACCCCAGTACCACATGCCAGCCCACCCCGCCCCCTGGTGGGCTGAGCTGGCCACACACACACACACACACACACACACACACACACACACAAATAAATAAATAAATAAAAATTAAAATTAAAAAAAAGACTCCAAAGGCCAGCAGGGAGGAAGGCAGAGGCTGCAAATCCCTACATGCTGATAACTAGCCACGAGTCTCCCACCCGATAGCTTCCTTCTTAGGGATTCTTATGTTCTGTTTTCATCCAAATATGAAAAGGAGAAGCTAAGCAGGAAAGGACTTTTCAGAATCCTTATACACAGGAAACATTAGCCTAAAAATTGCAGGCAGGTAAGAGATACAAAGATGGATTGTGTTGGGGGCGGGGCTCTAATTGCTGCTAAAGATCTTTGGGCAGCCTAGGTGACACCTGAAAGTCTTCCGTGGCTCCTTGCGCAAGAAACATAAATCATCTCTCTCTTTTTCACTTCTTGCTAATCTTGTTTTCTAGCTGTGTCAGCTGAATTCCCGAATTGGCCTGGGTTTAAATGAGGACTTTTTGTTCCCATTTGGCTTTCTCTCCTTATTCTCTCCAACCTCCTCCCACCCCACAAAAAGCGAGGGCAGGGAATCTGTCTGCAAGTTCTGGAGTGCAGATCTGTGGCTCCACTTCCAAAGGAAGGGGGAAAGGTAGGGAGAGATGCGAGAGAAGGGGAGAGGGGATGCACTAGCCAACTGGAGGAACAGGACTGAGTGAGAGAAAGAGGCCACCTGGACCCAGAGGTGGATTTCGGCATGCAGTCTTCTTTCCAGACAGACAATGGGGAGGGCAGAGCTTGCTTAAATAAGCAGGGCAAGATGTCTGCAGTGGTTGCTGCCATTCCTGAGGGGTAGGGACTGGTCCAAAATCCGTGATCAGCTGGAGAGGGTTTCTTTCCCTTCTTTTGTTTCCAAGTCTCACCAAGGACCTCCATGATGCTATAAGGTTCAGATCCCCTCGAGTAACAAATCCACAGCCCCTGACTCTCAAGAGCTCCTGAGAAGCCAGCACCTGCCTTAACCTTCTGGGAGCCAAATTGAGGCTGTGGGTGATGCCTCTGGCTCGGATAGGTCCAGCCCAGTGCTACTCCAAGAAACACCTTCAAAAGTTTTGTGATAACTTCTCTCCCTGAACCTACAGGAGATTCACCCTGTGATTTTATCATGCAGCCCCATGCGGGACCTTGCCCCTCACGGGTCAGAGCACAAGGCTGTGGTTAGGACTGGAGCTCTGGGTGAGACTGCTTGATTGACTCTCACTTACCTGTGCCCTGTTGAAGGGAACAATGGTATCAGCATGGCCTCACATGGCACAGATTGGGTGAGATAATTCAGGGAACATTCTTAGAACACTACCAGCCTCGGTCATGGCCTGGCTCAGACTGTGATTTCTGACTACTGCTGACCACTGTTATTACTGTTATTATTATTACTTTCTCAGACAGAAAGACCAGAGAGCAGAAGGGGTGGATGCTAACAACTTCCTTTCAGCACTAGGATCTCACAGTGTCTGACTGAGGGCCAGTCTTTTTTGTAATGAGTGGAGCTAGTACTTATATTCTGCTTCTGAAGAACCATCAGGAGGTCCCTTGTTTGGAAAGAAGAGAATGCCACTAACAGCGCAAGCACGTGCATGCACATGCCTGGTAGGTAAGTGTGTGTGTGTGTGTACATGCATGCACATGCCTTGTATGTGTGCACCTTTCTGAGGCAGATATGTTTTCACTCCACAGACCTCACTAAAGTACTGAGCTTTGAACAGAATTAGAGCAGCCTACAGTGGGGACAGAGTCTGAGCTTTAAATTAGCAACAACAACTTGTGTGCTCTTAGCTTCCCAAGGTTTTGGGTCCTTGTGAACTGAGCAGCAGGCCTAAGCTGTTTCTACAGCATCGCTTGGTTGCCGGATGGTAGGATCCATGATTCCTCTGGACTAGGTAGATACTTGACTGATTGTCCCCTTCTCTTTGCATTTACTCTTGCTTCATGTAACTTGTTTGATCTCCAGGGAAGAGAGAAATGGAGAGCCCCAGTTACCTGCCAGTCTTAAAATGACTAGGGACAAGCATTGATCTTTCCAGGAGAAGTGTTGTTTTATCAGGTCTCCTGGGTCAAGACCACAAGCCACAAAGCCAAGGACTGTAGGCATAGCATCCCCCCAAACCTATCACCCAAAAACCATCACCAGCAAACTAGGTGGTCCTTCTGGTCTCCACTGCATATCCTCACAGGAGCACACAATGAATTCTATGTGGATGTGTGAGAACCTCTGCAGTCTCATAGCACACATTCCTGTCCTGGAGGACAGCTTTTGAAACCGCTCTGATGGAGAGCTCTTTTGGAGACAGTGCAGCCTGCGTAACACAGGCCATCCCAGCTGAACAAGCCTTACTCTTGCCACCTGAAAGGCACTCTAGCATTGTCTTAATCAAGCCAATTTTTTGCTCACTAAATTGCTTCTTCATGGCATATGTGACCCATGGTTTGGAAAGCACTTTATGATGGGGAGGGAAGTGACAATGACTGGATGTAGACACAAAGCTGTCAGAGATCCCATCTTGCAGAGGGACAGACTGCCTAACACATTTAAAGGCTGCAGAGCCCCTTGGCTAAACTGCAAGGTTGAAGGGACTCCCTAGATCCCTGAGCCAGCCACTTCAAGCAGCAATTTCTATACCCTCTGAGGACTAATTCTGCTCACAGCCTTAAGCTGGCTCATTTGAAAGAGGCCTCACATCGTTCTTGCCATACAATAGTGCAAGCACTTTCTTTGTGGGATGTGAATGAAGCCTGTATTAGATACCTCACTCATGCGCTCGCTCCAGGAACTTCCTCGAAATTGTGCTTAGTTACCAACAACTCCAATGGAAGGCTTTTCTCATTTCTGAGATTGTCAGGAATGCAGTAACTCAGGCCTTTTCTTACTCCTCCATTGTTCACTGAGCTCCTCTTTCTGCATTTGGATGCTACAGGAAATCCAGGAACCTCCTGAACAGAGGCATTAAAGGAAAATAACTGTCCTTCTGGCTTGCTAGATTCACAGCATCTACTCCCTTCTGACCAAAATATCATTCCTTTAGCATACTTGGTTTTTATGGCATTACAAATTCATAAAATACACACATAAACAAAAGGTGCAGAGTTTGCTCTGCTTTCCTGTGTCACAAGTTAGAAGAATATGACCCAGGGGAAGTGTGTGACTCCCCTAGAGTCACACCAGTTATTGGGATAAAGGTTGAAATTTAGGTGCTCTGTCTTCCAGGCCCATCCCCCAACTGACTTCTTTATGCACAAGGAAAAGAGGGTCATATCTCTAATACTTCTAAATTTGCCCAACTCTATTAGCAGGGGGCCCCAGAGAACCCAGATGGAGTGAGCGATGACTCTGAGGAGAAAACTCAACCTTCTGGGGCTCATCTTTTCTGAAGATAAGCAAACCAGCCCACACTGGGTTTCCACTTTCAAAGGACTACTATTCTCCAGTGTGGCTGCTACCTCACTGACTTGGGAGGGGATCCTGGGAAGACCTATGCTCGGGACCCTGGAGGCAATGTCTGCAAAGACAGATACTGACCATCATTTGTCCTCCGCGCTCCCTGCCTGCCAGGCCTCTGTGTGATGTGCAGGAGCTCATTCTCTCAGCAGGCCTCTCCTGGAGCATGGCTCACATACTCTGGAGCTTGCTGGGACACCCAGAACCCAAGGCTGACAGGGCTGTGAAGAGCATGGCTGAGAGGCCTGCTACAAGCCATGAAAGCAGCCATGGGAAGCAGCGCAGTGATTTTCCCAGGCCTGTTTTCTAGTGCAAGTGGGAGTCTATCAATGTGATGCTCTGGGTTCTCTTCGGGGTTGGAGATGCTTCCTGTGTGTGTTTAAACATGAATGTGCATGTCCATACGTACCAAGCTGGTCCTTCCAGCTGGTTGTCCAGGGACCAGTCTACACTGTTTGATTTTTATTCCTGGGGCTATGCCAGTACTTCTCTCATTATCTGGGGTGCAACCGTCAGTTTTAGGGGGCTAGGCCTACTCAGCTGGGCTAGGTGAGGCCAGCTGTTGGCTAAGGTGACACCAGGGCTTAATGAATCTTCAAGAATGTTAAATGAAACTATGATTCATATCACAATGCAGACACATTTGAACTTCGAACACTCAGATTTTACACATTGGGAACGAGGCATATCTACCACATTAGCAAAGACTTAAAACAATTTCATAGCTTTCTAGGGGGAATATAAATTGGAACAATACTTTTAGAAAGCAATTTGGTAATAGATAGCCAATTGTCAACATGTTCATACCCTCTGACCTAAAAATACTTCTGGGATTCTAGCCAAAGAAAGTAATCTAAAATACGGGAATTAAAAGAAAAACAGCCCTCTATGTACAATACTTTTCATATTAGCATTATTTATAATTTGAAAATGAGAAGTAACAAATATGAAACAGTAGGGGAGTAAGTAAATTATGATGCATTCATATAATAGAATATCAAGCAGGTGGTTAAAATTATGTTTATGAGGGGCTTATAACAAGTGAGAAATTAGTTGAGTTACAAAGTTCACCAAAAAAGGGTATATATAGTATAATTATATACAGCGTAATTTTATCTACAGATCATATTAACACAAAATTGAAAGCATATATTAACACTGGTCATGGGGTGGTGGTATTCATGCCACATATTTTCTTTTATCCTTCTTATACATTTCTGTATTTTTCCAAATAAACAAGTACTTTGATTTATTTATTTATTTATTTATTTATTTTTAATGTTGAACACAGAAGCAGGCTATTTAGATGAGGGCCAAGCTACATCTCTGTCCCAGCTCTTTGGAAACCTCAGGAAAGTTGGGGGGCCTCCCTCCTTCCCCACCAGCCCCCATCCCCTGTGTCACCGTCTCTATAGTGAGTGTGCTAAATCACGTGATCACTGAAGCCATTCTTCTCTAAATTCTGCATCTCAAAATATCATCCCCCCGTATGTGAGAATGGGATCTCAAAAGGGGTCCAAGAGGCGTAACCATCTTACAAGTAAAATACTATAATCATCCTAATGAGCCATGGACTTGGATGGTCTTCTGGAAGATGCAGCTGCTCCTGTAGAGTCGGCACAAAAACATGCTGACATGATGTCCTTGGGTTTGGACATCTGGAGCCAAACATACAAATGAAGTGGGTCGCTGGCAGCTGTGCTGTGAGTTGGATTTGGGGGATGCAGGGGCTCAGCTCTGCTCCCTCTTTATCCAACGAGCTCATCTCCCAGAGTTCTAGGACAGGGGACCTGACGGCCCCTATGGGCACAGCAGGACACACCTACAGCTTCACACCTCACATTCTACAGCTTCTGCTGGTGACTCTGGTACTCAGACATCTACCTTACCAAATCCCATGACTTTTTTTTTTTTTCTATGTTGAATTTGGTGTCCCTGCCTCAAAATTTTCTGATTGTTTCATGTTTCTGAATCTCATTCCTCAGTGGTATTGACTATCATTCCTTGATGTCTGTGCCTTCCTTAAAAATCCCATAGTGGTTTGATAGTTCACTAGAGGAGGATAAAGGAGAATCTGCTATGATTTGGGTTTTAAAAATATTCCCCCACCAAGGCTCCAAGGCTTTTGTGTTCAGAGTATGTCCAGAGCTGGAAGTTCTGGAAGATAACTAGATCATGAGGGTGTTCATCTCATCCATGGACTGTCCCACTAGGAGTCGCTAGCTCAGTGCTCAGTGTGTTATTAGGCTGTGATGGGGTCTAATCAAAGGAGGTGGGTCTTGAGGCATAGAATTTCTCTTTCTCTATCTCTGTCTTTGTCTGTCTGTCTGTCTGTCTCTTTCTCTCTCGCGCTCTCATTCTCTGTCTCTTGGTCTTCCTCTCTCATTCGCTGTCTCTCTGTCTTTCTGTCTCTCTCTGTTTCTGTCTCTCCCTCCCTCTCATTCTCTCTCTATTTCTGTCTCTCTCTGTCTCTCTGTCTCTGTCTCTGTCTCTTGGTCTCCCTCTCTCTCTCATTCTCTGTCTCTCTGTCTCTGTCTCTCTGTCTCTGTCTCTCTGTCTCTGTCTGTCTCTGTCTGTCTCTGTCTCTGTCTCTGTCTCTGTCTCTCTCTCCCTCCCTCCCTCCCTCTCTCTCTGGCTGTCTCTGTCTCTGTCTCTCTGTCTTTCCCCCCTCCCCCCTCTTTCTC
>NW_004524591.1:25034136-25042688 GCF_000260255.1 Octodon degus | reverse complement strand
TCTTATCTCTGACTTCCAAGCTGTGCATGGCTTTCCTCTGCTATGCTGTCTCTGCCCTGGAGCCACCTAACCATGGACTGAAGCTTGAGTCAAAATAACCATTTTTCCCCATAAGTTGTACATGTTGGATATTTTGTTCTAGCAGTGAAAGGTGATCAATACAAAACCTACACCTTAACTTACTTCCCACCCTAGATAAGGGATTAAATGGATCTTTTCTCTTTCATATAATATGAGAATCTCATGCCATTGGATTTGCCCACAGACCTTGACCATTTTTCTCAAAGTAAGAAAATACTGCTGGTTTTGGACCTGATATTCGTCCATCATGCCTCAGGATCGACTGAAGACAAAATAGTTAACTATTTCCACACTGGTTGACAAATGGTCACTGCCTTGCCACACTTCCTTTTTGGTCTGAATTGCCATGTTTTTTCTCCTAGGATTTCCCCTTAAAGACCTTTCTAAGGTATGTCATGTAAAGTCTTCACACCTGGCTCAGGAGAGGACCCTCAGCGTGTTGGCCCAGTATCAAGCTTATACCTTGAAGGGTATTTTAGATCCCCCCTCTGCCTGCTCCCTCTTCCTGAATGAGCCCATTGGGTCAAGAGAACCTGCCTGTTGGTCCTAGACTGAAACATTTCGTGGAGTCACCAAGATGGCTAAAATATAACAGAGACAAGTTTAAGTCTGAAGCACCAAGCCGCCCCTACTGCTTGCAGGGCTCATAGCTGGATGATGACAGCAGTAACAGGCACACAGCTGAGAAAGGTATGCTGTGACCCTCTTCCCCAGCCCATGTTGCGCATTTGCAGCATTCATGTGTCCCATTTCCAGACTAGACTGAGCATTGGTTTGAGCCCACACTGAAGATCCTGTGGGGACCAGAGTCCCTTCCTTCTAAGTTCTCCAGCTACTGAGTGTTAATCACATTTCCGTGATCTCTGCAGAACCTAGGAAGAAGCAGAGATGTTTCTCCTGGCTTCATCCAAGGGAAGAAAATCTGAGATGCTGTCCTGAGGTTACCCGATGTGTCACATGCACAGCTGGGAAGACCCCCGGCCTCACCCTTCCTCCTCTAGAGGGATAATCATTAGGATTGGCATCTCTATTCCAGTGGGCAGTGAAGAGCATTGACAAGATGATATTTTCCTCTCTAAGTGGGAGATAATGTATGAGATGGAGACCACAGGGGCTGATCTCATGGACGGAGGAGATTTACCAACTACTACTGCCTTTTATAACCAAGTATTCATCTTTGTAAGCTGCCTTTCTTAAATACTTCACCAAAAAAGGCATTTACCAAATCCCTCAGTCTTTGATGAGGAAGGCTGTCATCATTATGTTTTTACTAACATCTGTCAGGAGGTTTAGAAGACACCAAGGACGTGTTGGACTCCAGATATTTCCCCTCTCACTGTCCAACCATCCCTGTGTGTATCTTCTTATTGCAAGTTGGCATCTTTATTAGGAAGGACTGGAACTGGGAGCCAGAACCTCAGATGTGAGTCCCTGGGGATAACAACCTGTGAGGCAAGTGCCAAGTCCTCACTGTCACCTAGCACTTTGGCCAGTGCTGCAATTATGTATGCCCATGACACAATCTGGCTGTCATGGAATAAAGAAACACAGGGTGGGTTTTAATGCAAGGTAATATTTAGAAACAGGGAGAGAACAGGAAAGGAACACACTTGAGCTCATGTTTGCACTTTAATGTATTCAGAGCTGGCAGAGAAAGGGAGACATTTAACTTCTAATTAATGAGTTGTTCCATTTGTCCAAACAACACTCTCATCTCTCCTCTCACTGCAGATGAAGGCCCAAGTTTTCCCAGAGCTGGCAACTCTCCTGCAAGTTACAGCTCCCAACCTCTGATTAGGAACCTTCTACCAGTCAGCCTGGGATCTGGCACCTCTCCATCCTATCTGAGCCTCGGCCCCAAAACCCCTCCTCAACAGCTAGTTCTGATGTGTAAATGACAAGATCGGAACCAACAAAGGATGTTTCATGGACTTGACTCTCAACCCTAAATCTATCCTCAATTGAAACTGCTTTCAACTTATGGATACCATAAGACCTAGAAGGTAAGAATGGGCTATTATTGCAGTTGTTATATCCATGGTTTTTGAAACCCAGATTTTTTGACTTATCACTGATTTCATGTTTGTCTCCACCTGAGCAGAAACCATGAATCAAGATGCCAGATTCGAGTTTATGTCATCTCAGTAACAATTAGAAAGGAAGATACCGAGTAATGGTATTCATAAGCCAGAAATTCTGGCCCTGTCCAGCATTCCTGGTTCAAATTACACCTCTTTGCACCTTCACCTTGCAATTCCACACCATAGTTTTCCGGAGGCTTCATCCATAAATCATATAGATTTTTAGTTTGGCATATGAAAGGTCCCACATACTACCCATCAATCACATGATAACATTGCTTAACCCCCCTGCCCACTCCTAGCATTTTTCTGAGCATGGTTTACTCCCTACCCACCCTGTTAAACTCAATCAACGCCCTCTGCTTTCACTCCACAAAAGCCAATCCCAGGGCCTTCGGGCTGCTGAGTCCTTTGTCTCGGTAGATCTCTTCCTATGACCTGGAATGTTCTTGTCCCTACTGTGGCCCCTTGCCAGATGTAAGATTCCAGAGACAACATTGATGCCTCCCTCTGCAAGTAGATCTGTCCTGCAAACCTGACTATTCTCTTTCAACAACCTCTTTGTTTTCTCCAAAGCCCTGATACCTACTTATCATTATAGTATTTATTTAGGATTTTTATTTGAGGAGTCTAGCTTCTGTCTATAGTCTTTGACCACCTTTGTTGCATGAATGAATGAATGAAGTAATTTGCATGCCTACTATGCACCGCAGGCCCTTCCTGTACTGGTGAAACAACATTCAACAAGATGTATATTATTCTCCTTGGAGCTTATCACCTTGAGGACAGAGGCCCTGCAGGAAACTGAAATTGTAGGAGCCTTGGGCAAAGGTAAAAGGGGTTGGAAAGAGGCAAGAGGAAGGAAACAGCATCTCCTTGGCTGAAAATGAAATCCTATATAAAATTCTCACAGAATCTATTAGTGTTACTGGCATGGAGGGCAATTGCTTTTTAATATAATAAGATCTTCCTTGGAGGCAGTTATGAGGCAGTGATAAGGATCAGGTGACATGTTGAGGTCTCACACAGATGGATTAATTTCTGTTTACATCCAGTTGCTGGCAGCATAAGGGGAGTTCTTGATTTTCAGAGAGGAGGTGGGGAAGAGGCCCCTGAGAGGAAGCACCCTGAAGACAATTCTTCTGGGTGAAATCCTAGGGGTTACTGCCTGCTGTGGATCATGGGGTGAGTGAAAGCAAGCTGGGCCTAGGGCATTAAGGAGAGACCACCCTGTGGGAAACACTGACTGAACTCTGGCTTAGGATTCTATTTCATTCCCTTCCAAACCTCACAGAGCTGAGGTAGAGTGGATAAAACTATCACAGAGATGGAGCCCCTGGAGATGGTGGGGAACAAAGGCCTGACGCCTTTAGGGGGAAAGTCACTTAAGCAGTGAAAGAACTGCAGAACTAGGGATGGAGAGAGATGGAAGAAAGGAAACAAGAGGATTTGTTTTTCTTACACTGTTCATTTCAAATGCTATCTTCAATACTATCTGCTGGCAAGACTGAATCCTGTCCTGAGTCAATATTATTTTTTTTTTAGCCATGGCTTGACTCAGAAATTCAAGCTTCACCAATGTGGTAGTATTGAAAGGTGGGGCCTTCAGTGATTAAACCAAGAGGGCCCCTTGTTCATGAAGAGGATCAGGTGGCCCTTAGGAGAGCATTGGGCAGAGAAGAGATCCTTTCTTGCCCTTTGCTTTCTGCTACACTTGAATGCAGTGTTCCCCTCTAGGGGAGGCAGCTTCAAGGTGCACCTTGGAAGCAGAGCGCTCTCCACAGACCCCCACCCTGCCAATGCCATGGCCTGGAACTTCAGCCTCAAGAAATGTGGTGTATAAGTTTCTGTTCTTTAGAAATTACCTGGGATGTGGTAGTCTGTTATAGTTCCACAAAATGGATTAGGAAATTACCTGAGATTTACACAGAGGTAAACTGAGGCAAGTCAGTCACAACAGAACAGTGTCTTGGTCCCAGCTCACTGCAATATGAGCACAGAACAAGCCACAAAACCATCAGAGCGGGCTGGCCTGATAGCTCAGTGGACTAAAGCACCTGCTTAGGCAGAGTGCAGCGGCTAGGTTCTATACCTGGTGTGCTGTGCTGAGATGGCAATTGAGATTGGGCGTGGTGGCATATGCTTGTAATCCCAGCACTTGGGAGGCTGAAAACAGGCGAATCACCATGATTCCAATCTATGTAGTGAGACCATGTAGGCCCTGTAGCCCCTGTCCTAAATACAGAAAGAAAAAAAAAATCCTCAGAGTGACCAAAGATGCCTAGGACAAGGGTCAGCCACACCCTCCTGGACAGTGATGGAGCAGTCCATGACTCAGGGCTCTTGGATGGCACCAAAGTCCCCTAGTACCAAGAGGTGAGTACACAACCTAGACATCAGGGACACAGGATGAAAGAACCAGTGAAGAGCAAGGAGGTTGCTTTTCTCACCAGGTGGTAGATGGTGTGATTATTATGCTATCAGATAGACAAGACACACACACACACACACACACACACACACACACACACACACACACATCTCCATGCTACAGCCCAACAGATTCACCATCAACATAACCTCAGCAAAGGAGAAAGCACGCCTAAGCATTTCTATGATGCCTTGTGAGTGGAATGACAAGTCCAGGTTTCCTGGAAGAGTCCTGTCATATGTGTGTGGCCCAAGAAAAATACTAAAAATGACCCCTTTTACCTTAAATACTTTTCAGGTTGGACAATACCTTCCAGAGTCTTCCTACTTACAATGCATCTGGAACCAAAACAGCATGGAATCTCCATAGCGATAATGCTATTTTAAAATATGTAAACCCACCACCATTGTACACACCTCATTTTGATTTCCATTTTGATCATCCAGCAAACAAAACTCACGACCCCACACACAACGTGCAGACATTCATCTGTGCACACATAAATGGTATACAGTCTGCATCAGCCGCTTTCTTACACTTCTAATCTCTCTAATTCTCCTGGCCACTGAACATACAGCTTTCTCCCTGCTGCTGTTCAGGCCTAGACATGACTATACACGTCTTACAATTTGGGGAACACAGGAACACCCGGGCTCATATCCATCCCAGTCAACTCAGTCTTTAGGGACCTGAAACAGAAAGGCCCTGGTTGCTGTAATGGCTACAACCTTGTAAGGACAGGAGTCCAAGTTCATTAAGGAGCTTGGTGCGCATGAACTCTATTGCTGTTGTGATTAATAATCATAATAGACAGTCAGCTGGAGGGCTTCCCAGCTGTGCCTCCCAGGGCTCTGTTCTGGGATGCCCTCTCCATCTACCAGTGAGTAATAGTTTGGTTTATTGGAAACTCTCTTTTCATTTTTTATAGCTTCAATTAAGTGATGGGGAGAATCTATCATGTAACCTCTTTGCTACACTCCTAAAAGACTTCCGAAGGGGAAAATATTTATCAAATCCCAGACCATCACAGGAGAGACTGCGGTAAACCTAACAGGAGGCTGAAGTCACAGAGAGATGACCAAGGTGGTAGGAAAAGAAGGAAATATCCAAATAGAGGTTTCTTCCCTGGGCAAGAGCCATCCTTTATGTAAAATATCTGCTCATTTCCAGATAACAGATCATGGTCCCTTCCTCGTCTCCAACTGCATGTCCCAGGAAGCATTCTGTCAATTATTGGGAGAAGGACTAATCATAATTTCCCTTCCCCAGCCACATGGACTCCTATGGTCCAGCCAGTTCAAGGTGGTACCAAGAATAGAGACACAAGTGGGAGGAGTCTGCCTCAAAAGGGGCAGAGTAGACATGCTACTGACATAGAATACTGCCCAGACCCTCGAGTAACACATGATTCCTGTGGTGAGAATGAGAGGACCCATTTTCTGGACACAACTAGAAATTCTTCCCAATGTCAATGAGAATGAATCATCTCCTGGATCAGTTCATCAGAATCCATAACCTACTATCCTTGGCCCTACATGTTCCTTACCCTTTCTCTGACCTCTTCCAAGAAGCCCTATTGGTAAGTGGAGCTGGCTGTTATTCTCCCCGTTTAAATTATTCACACCCCAATCTTGGCCACTGGCATTAATCTTTCATTTGCTATTTAGACATCTGATTCCTGGGGCAGGATTGAGAGACGTCACTTGGGAGATCAAGTTGGCCTAAGGGGAGATCCAAGGGGGGTTAGAGACCTGAAAAGTAGCAAGAGCCTGCCTGGAATTAATGGGGTCATCACCCTGCTCCCCATCCCAGAGGAGGAAAAGCTACAGACAGAAGATACAGATGGGTCTGAAGGAATGAAATCCTATGTCTTTCTATTTTGTAAGAAATGCTTGTGTGTCAGTATGCGTGTGTGTATACACATATCTAGGCAGATAGATGAATACGTGAGGTTAGGGGAGTAGCCTTTTAGAATTTCAGGATACATAGTATTAACTGACTCATACCTGTCCTGGTTGGGGACAGGGAGGGTGGCAGAGAGTATGGGTATCAAATAAAAAGAGTATCCATGTGAGCCCTAGAGAACACAATTTTGTCTTCATATGCTGTGTAATATTCCTAAAGGATGGACAGTTTCAATCCTCAAGACTTAACTTTCTTAACAGAAGAAAGTAGGTAGAAACCTATTCTCCTCTCCTCCCCTTTTCCTTTCTTCCCCTTCTCAGCTAACATTTACAAATTCCAGGTGCAATGCTACATGCTCTATGTTCATTTTCTCAGCTCATAATGACAACAGCGTTAGCAGATAGGACTACTAGTACCCTTATTTTCAAGGGGAAGAAACAAAGCCTCTGAAAGATTATATAGATTACCCAAAGGCCTGTAGTTAATAAGTAGCCAATGAGGATTCAAGTCAAGAAATTTTTCCACATAGTTACCAAACTCTTAACCAGTGATTTAGGATTAAATGAACAATAGTGGTCAACAATGACCGAAGAACGCTAGAAAAAAATTTAGGTTACAGTTATGTATTCAATAAATACTATTGGCTATTAGGTATATGTCATTGTGTAAAGTTAAATTATAATTACTTACAGTTCCAATTCCAGTTCCCCAGGCACACTAGCCTCATACTGAGTGCTCACTAGTCAAATGTGCTCGCGGCTACCAGGATGACCAGTGCAGACATAAATATGCCATCATCAGAGGAAATTCCTCCGCTCGACACTGGTCATAAGATCATGCTAGATGCTGGCAAGTGGAAATGCTTTTCAGACAAACCAGCTAGAGGAGAGAATGCATTGACTTGGGAGCAGTTCAGGTCCTGAAAGCATAAGGAAAAGGATGAAGAGGACAGAGGAGAGCAGAGGGCAGCAAGGCACAGAGGAATTGGTTGGTGTCATTAACAAATGAGATTTTACTCAATGTCATCGAAAGAAGAAATCTTAAAAGTTTCGTCATGAACTCAATACTATTCCAAGTCCTGACAGGTAAGTTTTGCTTTGGATAAACACCTGTTTTTAGCCATATAGCTACACCTTCGTTTCTTATAGTGACACAGGGCCATCCAAGAATGAGAAATTGGACATTTGTAAAACACAAGCTGTTCAAAAATTAGAAGAGATCTATGCCAAAATAGGAGTTTGGGAAGCAGCCAAGTGTAGGACTCTCCTCCCTATCCTACTCCCATGGATGAGGGTACATTGTCAGTGGTGAGTAAATACTTCCCAAGCAAACCAGTTGATGTTTAGCTGGATGGGTGGATGGGTGGATGGGTGGGTGGGTAAGGCCGGGGGGGGGGGTAATGGACAATTGATGAATGACACCTTTCTGGGAGTTATTTAAAACCATTCATGGACTGGTGCCTCATTCTCCCATATCCATACTGTTAATTACACATTTGCAAATGCTTCTTCACAAGCCACTGAAAAGGGGAAGCATCTCAATATGCAGAGCAAAGCCAAAATATATTTTAGGCTCTTGTAACAAAATAGCTGCCTCCTGTTGGTGACCGCAGGACAAAGACTGGAGCTCGGTCTCTGCAAAGGAATGTGGCTGGATGAATGCAGCAGACAGCCACAGAAACTCTCGGAGGCTGTTTGTTGCCTGCTCCCCTGCTTCCTTAATTCCCTTTCTGGTCCTTCCTCCTGAACTCTCATTTATTGGTCAGGGTTGGAAGATTCTTGTACACCTTCTACCACCAAGCCGTTCTTTTCTTCACTGCCCAAAGAGGGCCTGCACTTGGGCTGGGGCTGTCTCTCTCGCCACTCTCTCTAGACACCTGCACCACAGATTTCCTTCAAACTACATCACACATTCATCCAGTTAAATGATCCAGTTGTTCTAAGATGAAATGAGAAATCTCAGGCCATAGACTTGGTCTGGTAATTAAGGCCTGAAGTAGTGCTTGAAGGCAGAAAATTTATTTCTTCATATTTTAAATCTAAATTCACAATATA
>NW_004524591.1:25028522-25034001 GCF_000260255.1 Octodon degus | reverse complement strand
GAGAGAGAGAGAGAGAGAGAGAGAGAGAGAGAGAGAGAGAGATCCAGACCTGTTACTCTGGCTCAGACTCACACAGGCTTCTGTGCTTGTATTCCAATTGTATTCTAGGGTCTCTTATGTGGGCTCTGGGTGCCAGGTCTCTGTCTTGCTCCCTCCTACTTCTGCCTCCTCCAGTTCCGCGTATCACTGCTTTCTCTGTAACCACCTGGTATTTATTTCTCTTCCTTGTGTATTTTGGTGTATTTGGAAAATTTTCTCCTAATCCATCACTTTTCATGCCTAAGGCTTTCTGAGTTGACTCTAAATTGGAGATTCTGCAAACAGAGCATCTTCAGGGACCATCGCAGTTCAGCCCCTGGTTGACTCTGCCTTGTGGATGGCTTTCGTCCTACACCTGCTCAGCTCTGAAACCAGAATCAGCTGTCTTGCCATGGCTATAGACTCTTAACACATTATTTTGTATTTTTAAAGAAGGATCACATCCCTTTTGCAAGTTCCAAAGTATACTGACCTAGGAAAAGTCACCGTCCCTGCCCATCACTGCCCACCCATCCTCCCCATGAGTTTCCCCATGTTCGCTATCTGGTCCCACAGACTCGTGACATATTCACCTCGGATTCTTGGAGCCCACACCTGCCAGTTGCTCCAGTTTGTGGCTGAGTCATCTACTCCCTACCACGGTATGAGGGCCAAGAGCCTTAGGCACATGTAGCTCCCCCACCCTCGAAAAGTCCCTGAGCTGTGATGGACCCAACCCAGATTCACTTTCAAGTCCTAGAATAATGCAGCCCAATTCTGACAAAGTGTATCACATCACAGTGACCTTTGCTGCCTGTCAGCATGAGGCCTTTGTGGAAGGGAAGCAGTGGGTCATGTTTTTGAGAATGTGAGGCTTGGATGAGTACTTGTTTGCAAACTCACTATTTGAAATTCAGCAGATACCTTGAGCCCAGCAGGGAGAAAAGGAAGGAAAGCAGGGAGTCCTGGTATAATTCTGCCTCCAAAACCAAGCAAAGGCTCTTGTACAAATCCATCATTTTCCTTCCATTGCTTAAAGGAAAGTAGGCAGTGATGAGCTGGTGGCTGAGTAGGAGGTCAAGGTAAAAGGACAAATAGAGTAGGGGGAAAGGGAGGGGAGAAGGGAATAGCAGTGTGTGACAATGTTTTCATCCTCTATCGAATCTTCCCCTTCATTTCCTCCAGGCCTGGATTTATTTTTTAATGGCTGGGGCCAGTGATTTGTTGCCATCGATCACTATTGATGTTTTTCAATTATATCCGTGACACTTTTGGCAATGTGTTTGTAAACACAAAACCTTCTCAGATCTTGCTTTTTGCCACCTTGCCCAGGAGCCAGCCCCCTCATTCCTCCTCAGCTGTCAATCTAGGGGGTCAGAGAGGAAGCTCTGTGTTCTTGGTCTTAGGACTTCCTTCTTTCTCTATTTCTGCTTAAGTGTGAGCATTCCTCCTTCATTCATACTGGAAAAACAGAAATCTTCAAATAGCTGAAAATGGAGTTGAAAGAAGAAAAGAATCCTACCTAGGTACAAACAATGCTTAAGGGAGGGTGACCATGGTGCCTAGGAAGAGAGATGGAGATGTCTAAGTTCACTTAGACTCACATGCCCACCAGCATAGCTTGGATCTCAACTCTACAGACAAATAAATGACTACTTCCCTGGGCAGAGAGGTCTCTGAGCAGACTGAATCTAGACTTCATTTTACAACAGTACATATCCTAAGTTCACTTAAACCACAAGTCCCCGAATTTTTTGATCAAGTCCCATAGGTAAGAAAAATAATTTACACCATGACTGAGTAGATCTATACACATTTAACTGAAATCAGAATTGAGGAAAAGAAAAACAAAATCTTTAAGGAGGAAAAAGAGCCACACAACAAGTTACACACCCTGATGTTTTCTGTTCATTCTTCTCTTTTTCTTTTAAGACTCTGGTTATGTTCCACTAAGTTGATTCACGGCTGGCTGTTGTGACCCACAGTTTGAAAAATAACAGACTAGATCAGGGGTCAGCAAACTTTTCTATAAAGGGCAGATAAGAAGTATTTCCAGCATGATAGGCCACACTGCCCGTGTCACTACTTGACGCTGCCATGTAGCCTGGGATCAGCCAGGCGACGAGCAAGCCACATGCAAGCTGCCACATCTCAGCAAGCCTGTACCCCATCCATTTCCATCCCCCTCATCAATTCCAACACTCATTTTCACATGCTATGAAATGTTATTCTTCTATTTATTTTTTAATTAAATATACTGTAAAAACAGTTCTTAGCTCACAAGCCATGCAAAATCAAGGTGAACTGGATGTGGCCTAAGGGCCACCATCAAGGCTGGCCCGCATTGATCTCACAGTCTGTGTTAGAGTTTGTGTGTTAACATATTTAATCAAGGGTCCTCTTCCCCCCTGGCTGTGTTCTCTGAGACAATGTGTTTTCTTATGCCATGAATTTCTCTTGTGCCCTTGCAATGTCTCTTTGATTACCAATTTCCATGAGACTGAGAGCCAGTGGATTCTTGATGAGGACGGTACAGAGAAGGCCAGGTGCGTCTGCTCTTTTGAACCTTTGCTTGGTTTATGTATAGACTCTGCTCCCCAGGCTCACTGTCAGCTGCTCATGGGTGCCTGGCCTTGGGCTTCAGCCCTGCAGGGCCTCACCAGCTAACACACGGCTGCCCGCATATATGCTGCATACAATAAAAATCCTTTTACTTTAAAGCCTTATACACATAATAAAATTTACCATCTTAACTGTTTTAAGTGTACACTTCAGTGGCCTTTGGAATGTTCTCGTGTTTGTGCATCCATCAGCACCATCTAACCCCAGAACCTTTTCATCTCCAAAACCGAAACTCTGTACTCATCAGGCAGTAATTTCCTACCCCTTCTCCCCCAGTCCCTGGCAACCACCACTCTATTTCTCTCTCTCTCTCTCTCTTCTCTTCTCTCTCTCTCTCTTTCTCTTTCTCTCTCTCTCTCTCCCCCTCTTTCTCTTTCTCTCTCTCTCTCCCCCTCTTTCCCTCTCTCCCTCTCTCCCTCTCTCCCTACCTTCCTTCCTTCTTTTTGTATTTTTAGGGAAGGGTCTACAGGGTGTTCAGGGTCTCACTGCAAGATCGAACTCGTAGTGATTTGCCTGTTTACAGCCTCCCAAGAGTTGGAATTACAGCTGTGCACCACCATGCCCAGTCTCAATTGCTGGCTCAGCATGCCCCAGGGGCAGGGCCAGCACAGCAGGCCTAAGGATTGAACCCTTGGCCCCTGTGCCTGCCTGCAGTGCTTTAATCCACTGAGCTATTTGGCTGGTCTTTCTTCCTTCCTTTCTTTCTTTTTGTATACCACTCTATTTTTTGTCTCTATCATTTTGACTACTCTAGATATCTCAGTTAAGTGGAATCACCTTACATCTGCCTTAATTCACTTGGTGTCCAAGTCATGTGTCCATTCATCGGTGTCCTGAAAGTTCATTGATATTGTAGCATGAGTCAGAAATTCCTTCTTTGGTAGGGGTCAGCAAGAGAACTCTCCCTTTTAAATGGTGGGGTTTCCATCTTCCTAGGTGGAGCAGAGCAGAGCTGGACAGCAATTCTGCCATGACAAGGAGCACTGCGTGTTCCCCCAGGAATTCCTACTCGGGCCACACAGGACTCCTTATCACTGCTCTTCTCCTCCTGCTCAGTGCTTTCCTCCATCTGGTGCAGTGTCAGAAAGAGAAAGACAGAGCCAGCTTGCTTAGGACTGCATCTCTGAGTCTACGTCTTAGCTGCTTATGATTACCAAAGAGTTCATTAGCTAGTGTTTGCCCAGAGCTTCATCTATAAAACAGAAATATTTACCTGAAATAATAATTGTCAAAAAGAAAGACACAAACATATAAGATTAGCATTTAATTCTCAAAAAGATAATAATTACTATTAGTCCCATTAATAATGGTTTTGTCCCATTAATAATGATTTTCAGAGTCACATCTTATTTCTAAAATCCTAAATGAATCCAAGAAACTCCGATTACCTCTTTTTGGAGTCACAGCTCATTTGGGTTCAGGGGCTTGGATGTCAGATCACGGCTTGCCTGTGTCCCTCATCTATACTGTGTTGCCTGTGTGTTAAGTAGACCAAATGATGTGTCTAAAATCCTCCCAACAATGAGGTAATGTCTTCAAAGTGCCCAGCAGGTTTCCCAAGGAAATCTTGTCAAATATACACCTGCAGTCACAGACAAATGCTGGCACCCTGGGACTAGTTCCTTACTGAATGCTCTGAGTCTTTCACATGCTAAGCCTATCTGAGAAGCTAGGAAACAAGCTCGTGAGTCTGGTACCCAAGGCCTTCATGGTGCCTGTGTGGGCTCTGTAGACCCACATACTTCAAGCCCATGGGTGCCCACTGCAGCCCAAACTGATAACCTGCCTCAGAGTAGCATGGGAGAACACTAGTTGCCTGTTGGTGATCTGCTATGTTTTACTAGGGTGATATTTAAGCCTTCTCATACATGGGTACTACAAAGAAGCACAAAAGGATATTTGGCTTACTGAAGTCACATCATGGGGACACTGTAAGCTGAGCTCAAACAAAGTTCGTCTGTCTCTAGAATCTGCAAACTTTCCCTTCTTCCAAACAGCCATTCTAGCAGGGACCCATGCTAACTGTCCTCAGTAGCCTCACTAGAGGAGCTTACATATTTGTTATGTCTACAGGCCTGGCCCAAATGCCCTCTCTTCCTCCTTTAGAATTCGCTCTCAGCAGTGATGTGTTCAGTTGGGTGTCGAGTTGCCAACTGAGTGGCTATTTGAGTTTGCACAGGAAAGGAAAGTAACATTAACTGACCACATTCCAAAGCCCAACCCTGTTCCAGCAGCTTCTGACCATATATAGTCTCTTTCAATCCTCATAATAACTGTATAAAGTATCATTGCCCCACTGGAAAAAGGGCCAGAGGTTCAGTAACTCTGGACACTGCAGGAAACGGACGACTGAGGCGGCCTTGCACTCAGGAACTTCTGAAGGTGAAGCTCACTAAGAAAACTCCCCCTGCACCAAAGTAGCCAGGCTTCTCTACCTCCTCAGACTCAGAGGCAGAAGAGAGGAAAGCTGAGTGTGGTGGGCTCTGATTAAGGACATTCATCATCCCTGCTCCTCTCGCTCCTTGAGGCAGCTCAGAATTCACTGCAGAGCTCCTGAGCTTTGCTCATCTTCTCCAGTCTCCTCCCAGGTGAACTCCACAGAATTAGCCCGGAAGCGACCGCAGCAAATGCAGTCTGCTCTAGGGAGGCCCCACCGCCCCTGTGCTGAGCTGCGCCTGGTACCACTCATCCACTTTCATTTCTACCCTAAGCATGTTGGCTCTATTTCTATTTTGCCCAATTTGTGCATTATTTCATTTGACTTCTCCCAGAAGACCAAAGCTTGCAAAATGATCCTCCCAAACTCACCCAGGGGAGAATCAAGAAGCCAGGAATATGA
>NW_004524591.1:24999942-25028112 GCF_000260255.1 Octodon degus | reverse complement strand
AGAAGAAGAAGAAGAAGAAGAAGAAGAAGAAGAAGAAGAAGAAGAAGAAGAAGAAGAAGAAGAAGAAGAAGAAGAAGAAGAAGAAGAAGAAATCGCCAGGATTCGGAACCTTATCACTCATTCTCCAGGCTCCTGAGGAGCTTACTACACTGCTGCTGCTGCTGCTGCTGCTGCTGCTGTAGAGAGAATGCAGGGCTGGGTGCCCAGCCACACCTCCCTCTGCCTTTCCTTGACACTCGAGGAAGCGAGGAAGCAAGAGGAAGGAGAGGCGTGATGAAAGCTAGTGCTGACCAACAAGCTGAGGAACCTCCCTGCTGTTCAGCACTCCCCCTTCCAAGGCCTAGGGTCTAACTGGACCTGAGGTCCCTCTCTGAGATTCTACTTTCAAAAGGAGCAGATAAGAAGTAGCCAGCTGTGATGCGCTCCCTCCCCCTCTGCTGCAGGGTGCTTTCTTCCCTCTCCCTGTATCCTGAATTGTGTCTCCTTAGGTGTGTAACTCACATAGCAGCACCCAGGGGTAGCAGAGAGTCAGCAGTGTGGGGCTGGGAGAGCCCACCTGGCAGTGCGCAAGGAGCATGCACCGCTCTCCACCAAGCCCCCAAGCCAGGCAGGGCAGTACCAAGGGAATGCCCCAGTGGCCCTTGCCTGGGACCATCCCCCGCATATCCATTATGCTTCTAAACAGGATCCAAAAGTGTCTGACGCCCTTTAGCTTTCCCATGGAGAACAACCAAGATGTGAAAAGGAGCCCAGGCCTCCTCCACAAGGTCCCAGAGGCTGCTCAGCATACCCTAGAAATACAGGGGCTGAGCTTTGGTCACTGGTGCTGCTGAGCCATCCTGGACCCTACTGTGGAGCAACTTCTGGAAAAGAGACAGGTGCAAGAAGCCCACTGCCAACTCCCAGGTCCAAGATAGACTGTGTACAGACAGACACGCTTGCCTGGAGAGCAGCAGTGTCCCCTGAGGCTCAAGTGGGGTCAGCACACATCCTGAGGGTGTCAAGTCAGGCCACCATAGGGATGAACCTCCTGGTGTAGTGCTACCCTGCCTGGCCAGAGTTCCGCAGCCTACATCAGTCCTGCCCTGGGGATCCTGAACTTGCTTCTTCACAGGCTCGAGGACATCACACACTCCAAATTCCTTTGGTCCAATTGGTAATTGTCCTTGGAATAGGAAGCCTCTTCCAAATGCCATATCCTGCCAGCCTGCAGCATGGCAGCTGTTGAATTCTGGGCTAGGCCTGGCTGGGTGTGCTCTGCCTTCCTATCCAGGCTCCATGATGGGCACACCATGGCTGTGTGTCCAGACAGTGCCGTGACACCCTTTTTTCCAGGTGAAACAGGTTCTGCCCTGCCACATTCCCCTGCAGACTTGCTGCATGGCATTTTCTCCTGAGGCCACTGTCAGAAATGGAAGCTCTTTAGCCCTACCCGCCTGGCTGCTAAGTATATAAAAGGGCAAGTGTCCGTCCCCTCCTCTTGGAGCCGTACCCATACTCAGGCCATGTCAATCTCTTCTATGTCTCCCTTGTGCCGAGATAATAAGGGAGAAAGTTTTTCTCCTCCTTCCAAAGTGCAGACCAATTAGCATTTTTTAAATTACCATTGGAGAAATACATCTAATTAGCCACTTTAAAGGAAAGCTTTTCCAAAAAAAAAAAAAAAAGTCATAAATTTCTAACTGCCCACAGCTTGGAGACACTTTTAAAGCTAATTGTGTGTTTCTGGTACTAGCAGGAGAATTGGTAAAAGTTAGAAATGGATTTTATGACCTTGAAGGGGAGGAGTGGGGACAGCTGGGTGACCTCTGTAGGCCAGGGAAGGGTTGATGTGCAGGTACTGGATGTGGGCCTGTCCTGGCTCCTCTTGCTCATCCCCACCCACCCCTCCTGCCCTTCTTCCCCCAGTCCCAGTGCTGTCCTGTCCTGGACAGGAGACATGTCTTAGAGCAGATCCTACAGACAGAGCAGGTGAACAGGCAGGCACACTGCCAGACAATAACTGGAGGAAGAGAAGGGTGGAGAGCAAGAGGGGAAGTAGAGGAGGAAGAAGTGTCTAAGCACACGGGGAAGGAACTGTGCCGACCTCCAGAAGCCTGTTTCTCATTTGTGCTCTCCATTAAACTCTACATCACTGTGAAGGGGGTGGGATGCCAGGCTGCTCATGAACTTGGGAACTTGCTCAGACTCAGCTCCGTGCTGGAGGCAGACAGGGCTTCTGCAGACCCTGGGCTTCCTGCCCAGGCTCCCAGCCCTGCTCAGTGGCCCCAAACTCTGGCCCTGAAACTGAGGAAACACTTCATTAAGTACAGGCACAAGGCTCCGGGAGCCTCATCTAGGAGGAAGGCAGCTTCGTGTAGTTTCTGGTTCCTCCCAGACTCAGCCATGGCCACTTCTGGGGATTTTTTCCTATTACGGGTGTTCTAGGTGGAGAGTGAGGCAGGGAACTCACAACTGTGGGATCCCCAGGGCATCCTCTCACTCTCTCCCTTTCTTCCCCTCTGTAGCTCTGGAGGCTAGAAAGCAGTGAATCAAACATGGAAAGACAGACAGCGGTCCTCTGCCTAGAGTACTCACTCACAAGTGACAATTCTTTGAGGCTCCACCTGCAGCTTTGGGCTCTAACAGAAAGAGCTCCCAACACTAGCCCGGCATGGCAAAGCATTCCACTGAACCTGGAGCCTAGGTCCTGGGGAGGAACTCTATTACACCAAGCTCTGCAGCCATGCTTTCTTGAGTATGTATTCCACACACCATACATGTGTGAAATCAAAGGTAATTCCTCTTCAAATATTTTCTCAAAGTGAAGCAAAAGAATTGAGAGTTGGAGCCCAATCCAGGGAACTCAGTGACTTAGCAAGACCTTGCACCAACATAAAAAAATTTAGAAAGGGACTGGGACTATAGCTCAGTGTGAAGGCACTGGGTTAGATCTCCAGTGCCGGGGGCAGGGGCAGGGGGCAGGGCAATGATAATCTCCTCTGCCTCTGAGGACTGTTGTCCGTTTTGAAAGAGCTCAGATGATTCGCTGGGGAGAAAATGTTGTACATGTACAACAGCCAAGGGGCAGCCCTGACCAATCCCATTTCCTCTTCCCTTTCTAGGAGCTCAGAAGGTCCCCGGCTCATCACTGACCAAGACACCAGTCAAGGTACAGAGCAGAATAAGTAAGCTACCAGTGCAAAGCCTCCCTCTGCCTGGTCCCCAGGGATGGATGGAGACCCATGCTAAGGGACACAGGTCTAACTGGGGACGCACCAGGGAGCAATGGCATGTGCCAGCTCTGGCCCAAAGAGGATATCACCTTTAAGGCTGCTCAGGCCAGTGTAGGCCCCTATCAGGAACACCCTAGCTCTCTGTCTATAAGCCCTCCATGACTTTCTGAGTGACAGATGGCTCAAGAGTTGCACATTTTTGACCTGTCAAGAAAACACAAACAATTCGCTACCAGGAGGGAAGGGCCCTGTTCCCTGTTGGCTCCTGGAAGAATCTCCAGGGAACTTTACTCACGTCACAGAGGCTATAGAGAAAGGGAAAACAGCCAGGCCTCTGGGGCCTGGGAGCAGAAAGTACATTTATTATTTTGGAATGATTAAACCAATAGTCCACAATTGCTTCCTTCTTGCAAACCCCACTACTCAAACACGAGAAACAATGCAGGGTGACCTGGTGCCAGTGGTTGTCTTGTCCCCACCCTTGCACCCACACCACCCAGAGGCTGCCTCCAGTAGACAGCCCTACTCTGGCCAGCAGCCAGGTCTTCGCCTACCTCCCTCTCCATTCCACATCAGCAATTGTTTCCAATCAGTTTAGGAAACAGCTCTGAGAACAATTAGAAAAGATAACAAGGAAGAATTACATAATTACAGTCCGCCTAGATCTCAGGCACTCCAAAAAATAAAAAAAGGCTGAACAGAGTACAAACAGGGCTCTCTATGAAGAAAAGGATGGGACTATCAATGAGCACTGAGGTGTGAGGGCTGGGACCCTGGTGGGAGGGGAATAGAACAAAGGTACCCTGTGCCCACCTGCTGGCCCAGCTGTGGACTCAGTGTGAGGCATCAGAGAACGCCTACAGTGCACACCATCCTGTGGAATCGGCCACTGCAGAGTAGGCGAACGCCTCATCCATGTGCAGGGTTCTTCGATGCACCGGCTAGCACCCACACGTCCCACCCACTAATGGAGCTGGAGGGTCTCTCTTCTTGGTCAGCACAAGTGGGTATTGCAAGAGCTCAGTCCTTTAGCATAAGAGTTGGGAATCTTTTCCTGTCATGGGCCAGATAAACAGGCACAGCTCCATGGGCCATGCAGCCTCTGCTGCAGTCGCTCCATGTTGCCAGCATGGCAGAGGCAATCTTAGATGGCGTATAAACAAACGAGCACGCTACATTCCAGTAAAATTTTATTTGTGGATACTGAAATTTGCATTTCATACAGTATTTTACATGCTGTGGCATATTACTTTTTTGTCTTTTGATTTTCTTTTCCAGCCATTTAAATTTGTAAAAACTGTTCTCCACGTGTAGGCTGGGCACAAGCAGGTGGCGGACAAGATCTGGACTGTGGGCGGGAGTTTGCCGACTCCTGCTCTCGAGTGTTGCTGGAAGACTTTGTGTGTCTTTGATTAGCCCACACCCAGAGCTTAACCATTTCTGACTGTAAACCCAGCAGGCCCTTGATAGGACTCTTGATGCTCGATCTTTACTAGGCCACTCTGACACACTGGGGTGATCATTCTAGAAGGTTGTTCAAAGCATGTCTGGATCTCTGAGCACAGTCCTCAGGAGCAGGCTGAGCAGATGGCTGAGGGGTTTCCTCAGTTGGGCAAGCAACTGCTCCCCAGGCTGAAATATAAGAGGCACTATGCGCTGACTTGCTGGTCTCTCGATAGAGGGTGTGTACCCTTTCTGATGTATAAAGTAACAAAAGACCAGCATGTTGGCTTGCCAGGCACACCTCAACTTTTCCCTGACTACCTCTTCTTCCAGCACCTAGTGATTTCATGTGTCTTCATTCATTCAGAAAATTATGGAAGGGGTCCAATGCCCACTGAAGCACTGTTCCAGATGAAAACTGAGCTCTGGTTATCAGATGCCTCCTGATACCAACCAAGTCCCTGTGCAGTCGGTACCTTCAGGGTGGGGATACACTGGGGAGGCTCAGTAGGTGTTGCATGAATGAGTAAATGAAGGTAGGAATGCTTAGCAGCATTAGGCAACTAAAATCTTATGCCAGGAGAGAAAAGAAAAAAATCAGTGCTCAACTAAGAAAAGCTAAGACAGGCCTAAGGACAATGATTGAGCTCAGGCTGCCAAGAGTTTTGGCCATGCATAATTGGAGCACAGAGACAGAAGCGAGGTGAGATGACCCCCAGGGCCTCTGGCATGCTGGAGCCAAAAAGAACAGTGACAGTTGCACATGCTGAGTCATAATGCAATGCAGGAATGGTAGGCCAAGGGCTGAGAGGCCGGAGTCAAACTGGGATCCAGACCATAGGCAGCCAAGAACGCCAGGCACAGGAGTTACAAGGTGCATAGGAGGTGTCAGAGGTGGAAAGTTTGAGTCTTCTGGGCAGAAGTAGTTGGGAGGCAGTGAGAGGAGGAAAACTAACAGGAGGGCAAGGTGCTTAAGGACTAGAGTAAACAAGGGAGTCAAAGAAACCCTAGAGTAGGGCAGAAGCAGGTGGCTCTAAAGAGTGTCTATAGGCCGCTAGGGTGAGGTGGACCCCTGCAGTGATTAGTGGTTATGAGCACAGAGCCCAGAGTCTGTGGAACTGGGCACAAGTCCAGCACTGGCCCTTATTCCCTATAAATGGTCGATTCTCCCTGGGACCTAATTTCCCTGTATGTAAAGTGGGGGTAGTAAATGGGTGATAATTGCACAGGGTCCTTGTGACATTTAGATGAGGTTATATATGTGAAGTGCTGACCATGGTGACTGGCACAGAGCAAATGCTCAATAAACCTTCACTACCGCTGTTTGTTTCATACCAGAAGAACTTTACGATGTTGGGTAAATTCATAACTAGAGGAAAACGCTCTTTGAGTGCTGCGATATGTACTGCATATTCCTATATGACCTGGGGTCCAATTCTGTTCACCTGTCAGGAGTCCGTTCAGTCCATAGCAGCTTGTACCCACCAGCAGTGGAAAGTGGAGTCCCCACCCACCTTCCAATCCCGGGTGGCAGTGCCCTCACCACATCCTCCCAGTCACTCCCCAGTCAGAAAGTGGCAACAGCAACCAGAAAAGTCCAGCTTCACACAAAATCTTTGTCAAGAAAGCCTTTTGTGAGGGGGCAGGGAGGAAGGGAGGGCTGATCGGAGCCCAGCACCTTCTCCTTAGATCACAAGAGTGTCACAGAGATTCAAGCCAAGACCTTTGACCACAGGCAGGTTTGGGAGCTCACACTCAGAGCCTCTCTTTCAGGAACGCTCATGCTCAAGATTTGGTGACCAACTTCACGCAAGGCTTCCTGACCTGTTGGGAAAATGGTCAGTATCAAAGTGTAAAGAGTACAGCTTTGAATACAGGCAGCGGTCAGCTCATCCTGGCCTTGCTTCTCCCTGGTCATGTGATGGTGCAAACAAGGATAGCAGCTGAATGCAAGAACATGAGATAATGTGTTCCCAGCATGGACCGCAGCCCAGCACCTAGGTCCTCTGCTGCCTCTATGAAAATCTGGAATTCAGACACTTGACCAAGGGTTTGTGCTCTCATAATACTGGTCACAGACCTTCCCTTCTGCAGGGCAGGAAATGGTTTTACCACAGCCTCACTACTGTTCTGCAACTCTGTTGGGTCCATGCACTCCCAGATGGCTTCCCACTCCCTGCCCCACAGACATAGTCTCTACTCTTCCAGGTCCAGTTGTAGGCTGCAGCCCTCACTCGAACTAGCTGGATAGCCTGTCCCTGGTTTATTTATTTATTTTTAAATGTATTTGGTACAGAGTCTCACTATGCAGCGTGGACTCATGGTAATCCTGTTTTCAGCCTCCCCAGCACTGTGATTACAGGCATGAGCTACCCTGCCCAGACTCTGTCGCTGGCTCAGCGCTCCCCAGGGGCAGGACCAGAGTGGCATTCAGGACCAAGGATCAAACCCTGGTCCCCATGCTTGCCAAAGCAGGCATTCAGTCCACTGAGCTATCTCACTGGCCCATGTCCCTGATTTCAAAGGGCATGTGCCCAGTAGAGGACTTGTCTGCTGCTTGTGGTGTTTGCTAAGAAGCCTCCAGGCAGTCCTTCCCGACTCCATGCAGGCCTCGTTCCCAACCGACCACAGCTCCCGAGAGCAAGAATGGCAGACGGCAGAAGAAAAGACCCATGTACAGCTCCCTACTCCTGCACTTCCATCTGGTTGCTACTGGCAACCAGGCAATCATAGTTTTCCAGTCCCAGATATAATCATCATAATCAATATAGAGTATTTATCCCACTCCTTGGTTTCAAGGAACTCGAGGCTTTTCATGTTTATTATTCTTCCTTCACTCAGATGACAGAAAGAAAGGAGGGTCCTGTCTGGTGATGGGGGTGCAGGAAACTATTCAATAGATGAGAAAATTGAATAGGTGGGTATGAAGGGCAGCTGAGGATCCTGCCAGAAGAAGGGGGAAGTGTTCAAAGCGATGAGTATTTTGACAGCGCTTTCACTTCTACACTCTCCTTTCACTTTCATGATTTCCCTCTGAAATAGGTTCGTTTCTCTCGTCTTACAGAGGAAGCCTGTAAGAGTAGCTGTTTTCTCACAGTCCCAAAGGTAAAAGTGGCCGCTACCCGAACTTGAATTTGGATCTTTTGAGTCATGTTAGGACTCAGGATCTCTACAAAAAACCACAATACACTATTAGAATTATCACATCTCTTTTGCTGAGTTAGCACACCTATAATATTCAAAAACAGAACTTAACAAAAAAAGGGGATACAGATGAATGTTCGTTTTGTATCTGTGTATTCAAAGTGGTTAGGATAGATATATAGTTACATTCTCTTAATGAATAGAGGGATTTGTTCTAATGGTGTTTGTAAATAGGATATCATGTCCGCATCTTGTACAGCAATTGACCACTAGGAAGAATGTATGCAATGTGTTAATTATTGAAACTGTCCTACCAATTTGGTTTGAAACTGTCTCATTGCTATTTGTTTCTCAATAAAATTATGGAAAAAAAGAATTATCACATCTCTGGCATGCTTTACCATCATGCCACTATAAATAATTGCTATTCCACATATTTTATAGATCATACTTACTTTTAGATGTGTAATTTCCTTCTAGTTCTAGTTTATATTCATACCAAAAGGACAACAAAAATGGCTAGAGTAAAATGCTTGCCTAGGTTGGAAAACTTAGGGACTACATTTATTTTCCAAAATTCTATGAACATTCTCTTACTATAATAAAGTTGAAAAACATTCAGTTCTTTTGGCTACGAGCCGGCTCATCCCTTTTGACAACTCTGAGATATTATCTGCTACCCCAGCAACTGGTTTGATGTCACTCTTTTGCCACAACAACAAAAGTAATTCTGACGGCATGCCTTTGGGGTCCCTGAAGTGGACAAGTCACGCAAAGCCTTCCATCCCAACACCTAGCAAAGGCTCTGGGGCTTTCACTGCTGGTGTGTGCTACACACAGGCAGCTGGAGGTAAGAAGACAACGAATAAAATACACCCCAAAGAGAAGCATGAGACCACAGGCAGAACAGCTCTAAGCCAGAGTTTTTCAGTGTTACACACAGCATTCATTTCCTTTTGGAGACAGCACAAACACTGCCCAGAGAAGAGAGCCATTGACCTGTGTCTGAAGCTTCCGCTTTGTTCTCAGAACAGAGGATCAGCTCCATACCATCTTCTCTTTCCCCTTTTCTCTCACTTAGAGGAGTCCCACTTTGCCAGTTAAAAGTAGAGGACCACAAAAAGAAGATGCAACCTGTGATTCCCCGGACCTCCTTGGCCAATGGTGGCGAACCTACGGCACCTGTACAACTGTCAGAGAAGCTCTAACAGGCTCACCATCGCTGTAGGCTGAGACAAAAGGACTCTGGCCAGCCCTTGACTTCCTAAAACCACACCTGGTACCTTCCTGTAGTTCTACAAAGAACCATCATATTAGGAAATTCCCTCCATACTCTCATACTAAGGAGCTGAGTAGAGAGAACCAAGAGCACTCAACATTTCAAAACTGGGGCTCAAGATACACAGAGGGAAAAGTTGGTGATCCAGATCCCTAGAGATTGATGGCCATAATCAACCAATCAGTGAGAGCTTATTCAGCAACTTCTAGGTGCAATTACTATGTAGTGCTCCAACAAGAGTCCTCCACCACAAGACATTACCTGATTCCAAGCACATCCCCTTGTTTCCCCTGTCTTCTATATTTCCTCCACCCTTGAAATGTTTCTTTTGTCTCCCATTACTCATTCTCCTCTGTATCAATTTTGGCATCATTTGACTCCCCCAGCATTCACTTTCAATAGTCTCTTTGGTCACAGTTTGCATCTAACTCCAAGATCCTGGACTTTCTGATCACTTTGGGGACCATTATTGCCATCTCGGGCTCCAGCCTACATTGACATTTCTGCCAGGCCTATTCCAGCTGTTCATGTGAGGGACAAGGAGGAAGGAGAGGAGAGTGGATACCCTAGGGCACCATCAAGGGCCCTCCCCCCAAAATTTTGTGAGATTCAAACTTGAAGCCTGTGTTCTCTAAGACACAAATCAATTTCAAACTCCCCTTAATTCAGGCAGTTCTAACTCTGTCTTGCAGTAGATTCTCAAGAATGATCTCTTTCCTTTATATAATCCTTGCTCCCTTCCCAAGAGCTTGCCATCTGCTGTCTCTTTTTAGCCTCCCAACATCCTTGGGATGCATGCAGACAGATCAAGGAATGAGAGCTCCATTTTGCCGCACTCAGGGACGCTGAGGCACACACCCCAGGCCCAGTGCTCTCCTGAACGCGTTGCAGCATGCTGTGCTCTGCCTTCAGCTGCGTGAGGTGCAATGACCTTGCCTGAGTAGCTGTGAGCCACTCTGAGGAGGAATCCTGGGCCTGAGGATGGTCACAACTTCAGTCCCCACAGTGATCTTTCACTGTCTATGAGGAACCAAAATCTAAAGACTCAAAGCCCTCCTCACAGCTGCTGTACTCTTGGGGCACCCTGGAGAGGAGACAAAGCTGAGGTCCAGTTAGCAGCCTGTCCTCTCCTCCCCCACCCCTCATGAAGGGCACAATGGGGGCTGAGTCTGTGCTTTTGATATTTGGACATATCCACCCAAATCCCTGGCTCTGAGCATGAGGTACATGTGCCCTGCCCCGGGCCTCCTGGCCACACAGAGCCACATTCTCATTTAGCAGTGCAGCTGCAGCAAGACTGCCTGGGAACTGCAGTCCTGACTCAGCTGCTGGTGCACAAACTCCTGCTGAATGTGTACCCATAGCCCCAAGGGAAAAAACAAGGAAGGAAGGAAAATAACTGAGGTGGGAGAGGGGAGAGATTCTGAAATCTGGACAACATCAAGAGCCTGTTGCCATGACAACCACTCCTTATTATGGTTGCTCAAACTGCAGCCTGTTCTAATCAGCCCTGTAGATGAAGCCTCCAGCCAGATCCTACAGTGGCCTCCACCCGGCCTGGCACCTCCCTCAGAGAGAAAAATCAGAACTCCTGAGTAACCCAGAAAACCATGATCACCCTCTGACTACCCCCAATCACCTACAAAGAAAAAAAACATAAAGTAGAGGTTTGAGATGGAGGATGAGGATCTGTTAGGGAAAGAGTGTTGGAAAAATGGAAAGCAAAAAGAAGTCAGAGATGCAGCTGCCATCACCAGTGAAGTCATCTGTGGGACCACCTGTGTCTAGGGACACTTGGCCTTGTATTAATTGTTCCATGAGCATCTCTGTGGTATGAGAGGCCCGTGTGTGAGTGTGGCTGTCTCAGACATGTCTGATAAGCCTGCATCCCTTCCCCTCTCTACACCTTCAGATGTTCTCTTCTCCCTCCTCTGCTCCTCTTCTCTTTCATAAAACTTCAGGTGAAAGTCAAAGGTCAATCTTGGTGAGGCAAAGGTCAGAGTCAGTGTCCAGTAAGAAACAGGCCTTGATGGCTTCCCACCATGGTTCAGCAAGTCTTTGGGTTGGAAAGAACTCATGCTAAATGCTCTAGACTCTCTGCTGAAATGACGGGCTTCTGATCTAGGGACTCCCCTCAGACTCCTCAAATTCCCAGGAAATGCTTGGTGACTTACAGGTTTTTCTCCATTTCACAGATAGTGCCTGGAGGCAACCTGTCAAAGTCACCTGGTGGGTCCGGTATTGGTCTGGAGACTGTCCCCAGAAAGCCCAACTCCTTACTCTCTGCATGCTTGGGGCTGCCCCCTCCCTCCTCCTGTGCCCATCTGGCAATCACCCCAACACACTGCAAATCAGATGACATATGACACATTGCACTCTGTCTCGCTCTAAAGGGAGCCCGTCTATGGGGATAAGGGGTCTGGTTTATATTTTAAACAGCTAGAGTGAAAAACGGGTGGCTGATGAGGTAAGGCCATGGCAGTGAACACTGTGCAGCTGTCCAGGATAATTACTTGGCCCAGCCATCCTGGAGCCAGAGGCATGAAGCACAGAGAAGGGTCCCTCCATCAGTAATAAGCAATGAGGACAGAAGCATTCAGTTCAGGAATTCCCTTCCTCCTCCTGTACCTTTGCTGCAAGTGTCCCTGTCACTGCTGGAAACAGTAGAAGAAGCCAAATGGGTGAAAGATCACAATCAAAGCATGGTGACCTTTTGCTCCATTGCCAACCCTTAGAGAGTTCCAAAGAAGAGTTCCCATATAAATTTCTGAGCCACTACATGGAGAAAGGGATCCCTAAATTTTAGGCTCATGAACCTAAGAGGCCAGGTAGACACCAAATCAGCATAGGAGAGAAATAAAGAAAAGGTCAGTAAAGGTGACACTGAGAAGGGAGAGGTAGACAGATGCTTGCCACAGTCTAGGAATGACCTATTAGAATCCCCAGCTCCTCACTCACCACACATACAGGTCTGTGCGGTGGCCTCCTGGCTGCCATACTTTACTCATTGAATGACATTTCAGCACTTGAAGACACCTACGTTTTTGACCAGTTTAGGTGACAACCCTGTAGGAGATGAATGGAGTCATTTACCATGGACTTTCCTGGGCTTCCTGGCTGCCATGACCTCCAGGCACTCCATCTCTACATAAGCAGTACTTGTTCAAGGAGGATGACCATCCTGATCTTGGGCCAACCTGGTGTGTGGAACACAGCATAGCCAGGGAGTATCCTTGAAGGGTTTCCCTTCTTTTGTGGCCTGAGTCCTTATGAAAGTGGTTGCTAGCTACCCTCTGGGGAAAAGAATCTAATTCAGCCACCCATCAACTAATACAAGCCATCTGTCCTACTCTTGACTCTCCAGAAGTATAATGGTCTGGAGGTAGAGCAGCAAACGATCCTAAAAAGTTTGGATCGTTGACAGTTTTTCTCTTCCTGGTGGTCATGAGCATGATGGAGATGGACTTGACTCCCAAGGGGCAGAAATCCAGCAGGGAAGGATGTGATTAGTGACCAGTGTGTGTGTGTGTGCGTGTGTGCGTGTGTGTGTGTGTGTGTGTGAGTTAGGGGTGTGGACATGTGAAAGTCAGGCTCGTGAGTGAAAGGAGGGCTTCATCTGAGGCACAGAAAGCCACCAGATCCATCCTCTGCACCTGAAGACTCTAAGCCTGCCTTGGCCTACTTGAACTCTTTAACCTCTCCCACAGCCAATAGACTTTCCCCAATTTCCCCAGCCAGTTGACCCCACATACTCACTATACACAACCTGAAAACACACAGCATCCCAAGGGGTCTTTTGGCATAGGTTCACACCCTCAAAGCCATTGCCACCACTCTGCAGACTGGCCAGGCAAGAGGGCCCAAGTGATCAGACAGGGCAGCCCAGCAAGCCAAGGTGTTCACTCTCACATGAAGGGGAAGTCACTGTCCCCACTGAGAAGGAATTGAAGAGAAGCTGGAAGGTGGAATCAACAACAAGCAAGAGCAGGCCCAAGGGTTGTACAGAGGCGGGCTGGGAGAAGGCCTGAGTTAGTGGTTAGAGCTGCATCCTGTGCATGATTGTGCTCAGTGAAGAGGAGCTAGCCCTAAGCTGAGAGCACTCTGAGAAGGAGGCGAGTCACGGCTTCTGAGAGGCTGATCTTCAATCAGAAAAAAAAAAAAACTCAACACAACATACAGATGTTCAAGCATGAGTGCGAGTTGACAAGCAACACACCAGAAACATTTCCGTAACTTGGGCTTCAGGCATGGTAAGGACAATAGCATCTGGATGAAACATCAGCTTTAAACCATCTAACCACGTGGAACTTTAGTTTCTACATCTATGGGATAGTGACTATATCAGATAACTCACAGAGGGGCTTCTAGGACATAACCCATGAAAATCTGAGTACAGTGTCTGACATTAGTAAGTGTTCACTAAATAGTAATTTGCTTTATCATTATTATCCAGTCTGCTCTCATCACCTAGGTCTAAAATGACATACAGGATATTGGCTAGCTAACCCAAAACCTGCTAAGTTCTCAATCACATACTAAACATTACATATGATTATCACTCTAGCTAAGTAATCCCCAGATCAGTCTAACTTATATTTTAAGATATTTTATGTTATGGTATGAAAATAAGGGTTGATATTAGACTATGATAACATCCTACTTTTGCCACCTACTAGCACGTGGACTGGCTTAGCCCAACGTCAAGCACATGGTAACAACATAAAGGATGCTGCAAACAAAATAGCCACGGTTTTGTAGAGTTTTAGAGGAGCTTCCTACTGATAGTTCTGTCCTTTGTCTAGGTGCTTCTTCATGAATCCATTGAATGGTGGCTCTAATAGAGCTGGGGGTGGGTCCGGTAGGTGGGGAACAGAATTGTTAGTCAACAGGTACAAAGCCAGACAGGAGAGATGAGCTCTGGTCTTCCTCTCTATGGTGAGGTGCTGTGGTTAGTGACAATGCACTATGTACTTCAACACAGGTAAGCAAGAGGATCTTAAATGTTAAGACAAAGAGATAAATATCTGAAATGATGGTTTTTCTAATTACATTTATTATTCCATAATGCACACATAGATCAAAACATCACTTTTACCCATAAATATGCATAATGATTGTCAATTTCAAAAGCTACAAAATTAATCCTTACTACTGTCAGTATATCAAAACGGAAAGATCTGCTCCAAATAAACAGGCCACTGTGAAACAGTAAGCCACTGACAGAGTTAACAGCTTCATATGAAATATGCAACCACATTAATCTCCAATCAACATTGAGGTGAACTGCCACATCCCTTTTAAACCCAGACAGCAAGTACTAATCTGCAGTTATTACCATGTATAGCATGCTTACTATTGGCAAGAATGTTAATGGTCCCTGGTTCATTTAGGAGTCCGGTTATTATTCATGAACATACTACAGCTCTTGTTTTATCTCTGACCTGGAGGAAATTGTGGAGCAGAAAATAGTCTCAGCCAGATCCAGCTGTCCTGACACTCATGTCTCAGCTAGAAGGTGCGGAGCTTCAGTCATGTGGCCCAGGATGCAGCAGGCCTGTCTCGAAGCCACAGCAGCCAGGAGTGAGCAAAGCTACTCCTCTAAGCCTCTGAAGATCATGTAGCCCTTCTGCTAGTCTCTCAGGATGTGTGACAACTCACACATTAGAATCATGCATACACATGTACACACACACAGATATCACATATACATACACATAAATATAATCATGTATACATGCATACACATGCACATACAGACATACATATCAAAGTATGGCTACCCTTCCTGTTCATCTTAGGGGACACATATACTAGGGATGTTTATGGCAGGAGGGGCATTTTCTGTTATTCAAACAGCTTCTGGAAGCAAATTTTTCCAAGCCACTAGTTAATGGGAAAGTCCTGAACTCAGAGGTTCATGCAATGGGTGGCCAACCAAAGTCTGTGCTCATAATTCTTTCTTCTCTCTCTTCCTTTTCCCTAAAGCCACTAGCAAATGTTTTGTCCAGTTTCCTTTCTACCCATGGCTCCCTAGGCCTTGCAGACTGGTAGATTACCAGGGCAAAAAGCATCTGGTTCCTGACCCCAGAAAATGTCCTAAAGTCAAATGACCAGTAGGGCACCTTTTGATGCTAGATGGGAGTAGAGTAAATGCTCTGGCTAGCTAATTGGAAAACTTTACTGTCCTACTGTCTGTCTGTCTGTCTATCTCTCCCTCTCTCTCTGGATATGTAAGAGTTTGTGCCATGCTGTCATCATAGACCACTAATTTATCTTCATAATGGGATCAATTACATCCCTGCATTGAGTGTCAAACTGTAAGAAAATTCCAGGATATGTGTGTTTCAGAAGTGAGTTCTGGCTTACCTTCTCCACTGCCTTGCACAGGCAGATGTTGCCTAGGCTCATTCCTGAGAAGTAGTTCTCGATCCTTTGAGGTTGCCATCTCTTACATGCAGCTGTCAGACTGCACCAGACCAACCAGGCACAGCGAGCAACACTGTGACACACTGTGGCAACTCTGGAAAGTTCTCTCTCTCCTTGCCCAGCCCCTGGTCCTGCTGTGGCCTGTGCTGCTGTCTTCAAATTTACCATCCCGAAACCACTTAAGAGAACCTGACAGGCAATTTATTCTGTGGCAGAGGATAGCAATTTCATTGTCCAGAGGCAAGATATCCAACTGCATCAGAAAATCTGTACACTCCTGAAACATAAGTTTAATATGATAACAATTCTGAGGGTGTGCGGTCGTAATCTTTCTGCTCTTTCTCTAAAGCTGCCAGAAAATATTTTTCTACAGTTTCCTTTTTAAAAGGCCCTACAATGAACTGCCATAGTATAAATCAAATATTTCACCATAAGGGTGATTACTGGGCACTTATTTGCAGAAAAACTAACTATATAGGGACCAGGGCTTCACTACTACCATGGGATCTTTTTGCCATAGTAGAATGCTCTTCACAATTGCATGTGACTCACTTTGCATCAGTCCTGCTGGGATCTACAGGGACTTATGTGGGCACCTGATTGAGAGACAGGAACAATGAACAGAAAGGGGACAAATAGAACCATGCTTATTTAAAAAGCAGAGTCAAGACCACCATGCACTCATTTTTACAAAATATTCTGATAGTTGTTCTCGTGTTTTATTTGGTAAAGTTCGCGGAAGGTGAGTATTCCCTAATTATTTGTTTTGCATATATGAATAATGTCAAGGCTTAGAATATTAAAGACTTGCTTCCCCAACTCTAGTGTAGGAATACTAGACCCTAGGTTCCTCCAGTAGTAAACTGCAAGGTACGGCCTGAGCTTACAGGACAAGTTTCCATCTGGGAGAGAGCTAGAATCTAAGTCTCTTGACTCTTGCCCCAGATGTTCATCCCCCACTAGCATCTGCCCCATCAGATTGCATCTTTCCTGGATTACAACAAAATACAAATTTTTAAAGATTTTTAAACTTGTTTTAAAAAGATTTTAAACTGAACAGGTGATGAGATCTTGGACAAATGCTTGCTTCCATTTCCAATATTCTGGAAGACTGATCTATAAGTTGGGCCGGCAGCACATCAAGGCCATGGTTAATTCTTTCTAGGTTTGCACGGCTGGACCATAAATGCTCGTTGAATTGAACTGAGAACAGCAACAAACTCTGTTAGCTCTCACTGATGTTCCTCAACTAAGAGTACATTGGGTTTAGAAGCACAGGACATTGCCCATAGAGCCCAAGGTTGTAGCACATTTCTATATATACTCATTTCACTAAGCTCAGCTGTTTTGGGTAGTAATGAATGAGAATTCTTTTTTAAGCTTTGCTTTTCAGAGTTTGTTTCATGTCTTTTTTTCATGTCATATTTATATAAAAAATCCTGACTCTCCCACATTTTAAAAACCTATTCAGAGAACTAATAATCCTCTTGCTTGGCTGCCAGAGAAATGAAGGTCTCTCAAAGAATGATTTACTTGAGGCCAGCAAAAGCTGATTATCAGAGAAGGATGATCCCAAAGGTAGACACAGTTTATTGAGGCCAGAGGTCTGTCTGGGCTTCACTTTGGAGAATTCCTTTATGGAAAGGAGTGCATATCACCACAGCACTCGGGAAGATGGCATGGCAGGGTGACATTCAGGGGTTGCAGTCACTAGACACTCAGAGTTGGGAGGAAGCCCCCGATGTTCCACTCTCTGCCTGTCCGCTCCAGAGGGAGCCCTGGTCCATCGATGACCATCATACTTGACACTCAAGACCACCAAGGTGATCCAGAGACAACAGAAAGGACAAATGAAGGCTGAAAGGGGCAGAGAAACGTGATCAATCAGGAACCAAGAGCTGAAGATGAAAGGAACAAGCTTAATGTCACCCACTAAAATTTTAGAGCTCAGGGACACAGAGGCTCCAGTTGACAGCACTGGGGTATGTTGGCAGGTGAGTATGACTCTGAAAGTCAATAAGCAGAGGAACAGGCAAAGGGGTGATAAAGCCTGGAAAGAAAGTACCTCCCAGCCCCCCGCCTACTTCCACAAGTTCTAACAGATGTCCTTTCCACCCCCTTTCTTCTTGGGAATGCCTCAAGTTTCTAACTTTTCTCGAATGGGCATCTTTCCCCACCACCTACTCATCTTTCTGGATTCCAATCTGCTGCTTCTCCGCAGGATTCTTCCTGTTCTTTTTCTCTTTTCAGTTAGATGCTGATCTTTGTCCTCCCAAATGTTGTCATTCCATAGCTTTTGCATTTAATAGGTACTTACAAAGTAGGGACAGTGTGCTAGGCCCTGGGCTGAGCACATGTATGGAACAATGACCAAGACAGAAGCAGTCCTGTGTCTCCACAGATCATAGCTTAAAGTGAAAAATGAGCATGATATGTAGAGCTACATTGTCCCCTAACCAAGGCTTTGTTCCCTGATCTTTTTTTCCTGTGTGGCTTCCTTTTAGAGCCCCTTTGATTTGCCTTGCCCTGATGACAGAATTAAAGGTATAGATTGTTCATATTTGTAGGACCTGAAAGGCCCAGCCCCTGTGCCCAAGGATGGCCTCATGAGCTGGCCAATGTGTCGAGTCTGCTTGCTGGGCCTGGGCTGTAGCAGCCTACCTGTGGTTGCCACCCCTGGCTTTATCACAAAGGAGGCCAACCAGGGCTGTGATCACAGGATTGGACATTAGCAGGACAGGGTACACGTGCAGTGTTTTCCAATGTTCAGGCCCTGCGAAGTCTATGGAGTAGCAAGAAGTTCCATCCAACAGGAGGAGGTTCCTTTGCTGAGGGTCTGTGCCTGCCGCTTCCCTGTGGCTGCATTCCTGTAGCAAAAGGCCAATCCAATCATGGTACCTTCTTTGCTATGGCCCAGTCTCTGTGGGATTCCCCACTCTCCTCTGGGCTGCTCTGGATGGGTTGCAAATTCCAAGCCTTCAACAGGAGGCTCACACTGCTTGAAGACCAAACCAGCTGGACCATTTTCTACCCAGGATCCAGCTCTGCAGACATTCTGGGCATCTTTCTTCTCTTCATGTATGAGAAGCACTTTTGTGACTGACCTCTGTGCCCTCCCCTCCTGGATGTTGTCTGTGTCCCTGTGTGCACCCAGCTGACACTACGGCGCTGTTGCTGGTGGCCGTGACAGCATCACTTAGGATGGCTCTGGACGTAGCCTTGCTTTAGGTACATCCCTCTTCATTAACCTCAAGTCTGTAATCTTTATTACATAGGAGGGAAAATATTGTCACTGAAGGATTCAGCAGAGGAAATTTCCGAAGACCAACACGTAGCATCTCCAGGCTTTCCCTTGGTTTTCTAAATTGGTACTTCTCTCAAATTAAAATGTTTCTGGCATAGCTTCTTTTTTAAAAATGTGAGCTTCCATTCCAAGAAACACAATAATAGACGGATCCCATCCATGAGCAGAGGAGGGCTGTGGACTCGTTCGGCTTCTCACTACCAAGACTCCAAGGAGGCCATGCGTCTCTCCCTTCCTGCGCCTTCCTGTTCTTTCTCCTCAGATGCCCTGTTTACACACTGAGCTCATCAAAAGCATTTAGAGGAACTTAAAAATACTATCTTGCTAAATTTTACCCCTCCCTAATACCCTTTTCTAGAATGAGTCTTTTGTTTAGAAAATCTACTTCCCACTTACTGCTTTTCTTCAAATTTAGAAATGAAATTGACCTTCTCACACTCTCAGCAAGGCCCTTTTGGTCAAGTGTTGTTATTGGAGATTAGTTTCCACTGTGCGCGTGTGCACGTGTGTGTGTGTGTGTGTGTGTGTGTGTGTGTGTGCATGTGTGTGTGTGTGTGAAGTAACTGAGGATTGGACCAAGGCCTTTGTATTTGCTCTGAGGTACACTTCCACTTCTCATTTGTATTTTTTGAGATAGTGTCTCCCTAAGACACTGAGTTGTCTAGGCTGGGTTCAAACTTGGGATCCTCCTGCCTCAGCCTCCTAGAGTGCTGGAATTACAGCTGTGTACCACCATACAGGTTAGGAATTAGTTCCTTCCTAGATGAAGATTCACATGCCCTATACTTTGTTCCTCCTGGATGACAAGTGGGTTAGCCTGTGAAAGGACCTCTGTTCCAGAAATACCAGGCTGCACCATACATGCCTGTAGCAAGGTTTGTGTGGATGGGGTGTATGGGCTGTGGGATGTATGTAAGAGTATGACAGTGCACTCTCAACTACAATGAGGCATGTTCCCAATTTTCCCCACATGTGAATGCTCTGCTCATCACCAGCAGGAAAGTGTGCATGCTAAATTGTTTTCTGGAAGAGCAGAGCAGTCATTAGCTATTCCTGCTCTTGCCTCCTGGAAACCAGCATGTTGGGCCCATTACAAGACATCTTCTCGAGCTTTATCTTCATTTACTTCCTGATCAAGCCAATCACATCACCTCACCTCATGCACCCTTACATGTATCGCTGAATGTCACAAATGTGCCACCTGCTCCTTCTACGTGATTCTAAAGCTGATGAAAAGAGTTTTGACTGGAGTCATTCACATCTGCTCTGTCTCCCCTCTCACATCTTCATGGCCTGCTTCTCCCAACAGCTGAGCAGGAGTCACTGACTGGTAACTACTCACTTATCCAGCCCTTGCAGTGGCCTCATGAATACCCACTGGACACATCGCAGACATTCTGGCTCTTCCACTGCCACAGGAGATGGAAGGAACAGACATCTCCATGGTGTAATCCAGGAATGATTCCATTTGAACAAATCACAGTCAACCCACATCATGATAGCACTCACTTTTAGATAAAAAATTGGAATTTCTCACAGGCATAATGCTTTGAAAATTTCCCAAGATGTGGTGAAATGAAAAAAAAAAAAAAAAGGATAACAATATGGTTTGACAAATTTTGTCTTCTGCCATGCCCAAACCAGTTTGAACATACCTCACTTCCCTATCCAGAATGAAAGAGAAAAACATGCAAAAGAAATCCTAGGAATTCCCGGCCATGTCTGTGACCTCGCCCAGATCTTTCCTCAGAGAATCAAACCAGCCTCTCAGGCTCACATAATTTGATGGCAAAATGGAGGCCACAGGTAGACAGCAAAAGCTCACACATCCTTCTTGATGAAGGCCTGGTTTGTTCTTCCCTAAAGCTGAGTGGATGCCTCTGCAGTAGGAGCAGCTGGCTCTGCCCTATCCTGGCAAGGGCACAGCTGCTTAAGGGGAGGGAGGCAAGATCAAGGCATGGCATCCCATGAATCAAACCAGAAACAGCCGTGGATGGCCTGGGACACCACCATCAGACTCACTCCCAGTCTCCCTGAGCCACAAGTGCACAACTTGGTTATGGCTAATGAGATGCTGCATGCAGCTTCCTTAGACCAGGGTCTTCCCTTCACTCAACAAGAGATGCAGTACACTTCCCCACAGTGTCTCTCATTTCAGCCTCTCAAAAACAGCGCTGTAGGTACTGTGATCATTACTTAACAAATGAGGAAATCAAAACCCTGTGTCAGTGAACTTCTGCCCCAAGCCTGCTTGCTAGAAAAAGGATTGAAAGGAGAAATGAGTAGAGTGGAACTTGAGCGTTCTACCTGGGGAAGCCAGGTGAAGTGAAATCAGGCTCTAGCTTCCCCACCTCCTTGTATATATGAAGCACACACATGCTTTTAGCCCCCATGTACCATACATTGTGATACACATTTTGAGGAAGAGAATAAAACAATAACTGTTGTGTATATCAAGCATCAACAATCCATGTGCCAAAATTACTTCATTGCAGTGTCACAAAGATCTGTCCTTCTCTAATTCCTAACAGTCCCATTGCAGAGAAGGAAATGAAAGATCAACAATGTGAATTCACTAGTCTAAAGCCACAAGACCCCTAGTAAGCAGTAGATTTGGAATTCCAGCCTGGGGTCTGCTGGTCTTGGAACTGCTGCCCTTTATGGCAGGCCTGCAGTGGACACTAACACCTGTGAATCCCTCAGCAGCCCCTGGCCTGACTTTCACCCTCCCTTCTTCTCCCACCTACATCCATAATGCGCATTTTCATTAGGTGCTTTGCCCAGTGATCAGTTGATTTGTTATATTAGAATTGCAAACAAATGCTCTCATTTCATCCTTCTCTCCTACCCTCCTGGCATCTGGAATTCAGCATTGATTTTTCTGGCCCCGCTTCACTGCCTGACTGACATTTCTGCTGGATTCTCCCTCGGAGACCTTGAGCTGGCTCACCAGGTCTCTGCTGCAAGGAAGCACATCACCTGAAAGTGAGGGTAGGCTGACTTGCTCCTTCTTCCTTCCTCCTGTTCTCCATGGCCAAGGCACCATGGCCCTTAGACTCCATCTCCATTACTCAACTGACAGCTGATGAGTACTTCCTTCAAGGCTCTTTCAACATTGAGGGAAAGAAGGAGACTACTAGAAAATGCATACTCCTAGGAGGTGAGACCAGGGGACTTTTCACCTTCTAAGTGTTGATGTTTTCAGCCATACCTGGGGCAACTCAAGTTTCTGTGAATGAAGCCATTGCCCTGGAGCTGAATGGTTTTGAAGATATGAGGGAGATCAACAGGCTTAGTGAAAGGTGATGAGGTACCATGGTACAAACAAGATCTCTGAACTCAGCAGAAGGCTTCATAGAACTACAAATATTTCAAAAATAGATGTAGTGATCCTCACAGGTCATCTTCACAGCACAGCTCAGGAAGGCAGGCATCTCTCCCAAGAATAAGGACCCCAATAACCATGCATGGAACCTCTTACTCAACTTGCAGTTCTGTCTCTGAAAAGACACCTGGCACCAATTGAGACTATGTTCACCTTTCTGACCTTCCCTTTTCCAGTGAATGCCAATGACTGCTGGGGAGGGGGTGCATGATGACCTTTTATGAGAGTTTCTGCTTGTCAGTATGGTCTTGGCCCAGTACCCTTTCAAGTGGTCATTGGTGACTGGCTTAACAGAGAGGAGACCTGCAGAGATGTACAGCTGCCAGTGGGGGCTGGTTAAGGAGAGGTGATTGCTAAAATGTTCATGAATATTGTGATCTGCTTGCTAAACCAATCCATAGCTTGGGTTCACCCTGGTGGAAATATTTATAGCACAGAAACTGGTACATGCTAAGCATTAAGACTTTTTTCCTCTGGAGAGCCAGATAACTTAATGAAGAGGGGGCCCAGTTACAGGGTCAGCTTAAACGAAAACAGGCACAGGAAGAGCAGACAAGGTGAAAGAAACGAGGCAAGTCAAGCAGCCTATACTCTTTAGCAACTTAAACACAGCAAGCTCTACTGGAGCCATCATCCTTCATACCTAGGCACCACCTCATGGCCCTAGGCAGAAGATTATTTCTTCCCTGGAGAAAACAAATATTGGGCAGTTTCTCTGACCTAAAACTAATGAGACAGATGAGATTTTAGGCACTATGTTTTCTTTCAGAAGCTGCAACCTTCAGACAGAAAACTCAGCAAACGGCTCTTGACCGTAGACTAAATTCTGCATGCAACCTTTCCACAGCCTCAGGCTTTCTCCAGCTACTATGCTAATAATGTTTATTCTCTGCAGCTAACTGATGAGTTCATCAAGAGCAGAGACTACACCTTCTTAGAAATCCTTAACCATGTCTGGTAGGGTACCATAGATATAAGCAATTAACAAATATTTAAGTTATTCATGGAATTGCTTTAAATTGAACTGAACTGTATCAGTGGCCAAATCACTGGCTTTTTATCACCAATCAAGCCCTTTGAAAGCTTTTCTTCTAATAAGGAAAAATTAGGCAAAAACTTGCCTCATCATTTATCTTGAGTTCATGCCTGTGGTTCTACTCATTCCCACTGTGCAATAAACAGGTTTTATTCTCCATAGTTTCCCAGGATCAGAGCCTCTTGGTCAGACCTCTATGGCTTGAAATCTGAGATCTTTACCCTTGTGCACTCCAAATAAGGGTACTCCAAGAAGCATGAGGTCAAGACAGCAAAGCTAGTGCCACAATGCCTACCAACCAAAGGATCTCAGGAGCAGGAAGAACCCATTGCCCCAAAGTCTCCTGCCTTGGCAGGGTTCTGCTGTGGATGATCCATTTCAAGGAAAGCAGAGGTAAGGGAAATGAAGCACCAGTCCTTGGTCACATAGCACCAGCTCTGCTCCTACTAGAGGCAAGGAGGTGGATGTACCTAGCTTGGAAATCTGTCCTTTTCCGGGTTGAGCTATCAAGTGGGCCTGCCTCCATTCATGCTACTTTCTCTCATCCTTAATGGGTTCACTCTAAACCTAGAGTGAAGCTCCTTTGCTGTCCTTACTTCAGAAAAGAGACCTATTCTCAGCCTTATAATTGGAGTCCAAGCTAGTTCCACTCAAAGGTGCTAGTGGGTGTTCACCTGGCTGGGGCTAAGACCTCTGAGAATCTTCTGAAGTTCTAGAAAATGCTCACCAATCATGTTTTCACAAATGACTTTACAGAGGACAGTAGCCTTGAAAAGCTCAGTGGCAATGGCGGTGGTGGAAAGTGTTCCCAAGCCAACAAAATCCAGATTATAGGCACCTGATAAAATGCCTTTCTTGGTGACATTGTCCATTTCCGTTCTGGACACTAGTTCCTGATGTCATCAGTTTGGTTTCCTCTCTCCCCAAGGAAGGTGTGGGTTACATGAACACCTCCACATAAAGGCTAGCACACTGATGTCCACAGAGGCTATTTATGCTCTCAGCCCACACAGAAAGCTATGAAGAGAAAACAAACTGGAAAGTAGGTTCAAGGGACTGTGGTCCTTCGAGGTACTTGGTGTAGCTGTATGATGGTGTTCTCTGAAATCACACAAAAAACTCCACCAACCCTGGCCTTGTTTCTCCCTGACTAGGAGTTCACACAGAAAGATCTTCAAAGAGAAGGAGTACCACTCCTGGGAAGCAGGTGGGTCTTCATGCAAAGACAGGAGAGCAACCAGCTGTGCTATCTGTTCAGGGATGAAGTTTGGAGGACCAGTATGTAAATGCCTCTGACATACTGGCAAAGTGATTGGTACAGGAGGTGGGGCCAGTAGGGCAGGTGGGTCTCTAGGAGTGTGACCTCGGAAGCACTATTTCCCCTCCAAGCTACTCCTGTCTCTCTCTACTTCCTGGTGGCACAATGAGAGCAGCTGTCCTCCACTGTGCCCCTCCTTCATGCTGTTCTGTCATGGAGATCACCAGCTATGGATTATAACTGTGAGTCAAAGTGAACCTTTCCTCTCTTAAGCTCTGGATGCTGGGTATTATTCTCACTGGCATTTCTACCCTCTGAGAAGTCAAGGGAACTTTTGTTTGTGGAGAATCTGTCTAGGAAAACACAGAAGCAGAGTTTGGCCCATGGGCCAAGTGAGATGCCAAGAAGAGAAGGCAGCATGGGCCTGTGTATAAAAAGAGAGATTGGGTGCCTGCATTGCTTTAATGGTTTAGAACAGAGTGGGCAACCAAATAACAGCACAGGCAGGCTGCGAGGGTTGTGCACATTTATGGATAAGAAGGACCTTCTCAGAGATTACAACTCACAATCCCTCTTTTCTTTAATTAAGAAAAGTTCCACTTCTTTTAGACTAAATCTGTACATTCTTTCCAAAAGGAGCCTCAGAGTGTCAGCCGCCAAAATTTTACCTCGTACTTCCTGCCTTCTTCCTTTTCCAGCAGAAAGATGTTAGAAGGACACTTGGGAGGTTCTTGGCCTTTTCTCTTGGTTTTATTTTTGTCTCAAGCCTGGCTGAACCATGGGAGGCAGAGTGATGGAAAGAAGAAGCTTTCCTCCCTGCTTTGGCCAGGTGGGTGTTTCCAAAAGAACTCAAGAGCATTTATCTATCATCATCTTCCCCAGCAAGGCATCTCAACACTATGCATTTAGAAGAAAGGAATAAGACCAGCATGGGAAGATGGAAGAGGCAGGAATAAAAGGCCAGGCTTCTGCCTCCTACACTCATGTCCCACCCACCAGGAGGACACTTTCCAAGTCACTGCAGGCCTTTTGCACCCTGGGAGCTTGTAGTGTGCCCATATCTACCAAGTACATATTAACCAGGCTCAAAAGGCAAGGGGGGGGGAAGTAAAATAGTCAAAAGCAATGGTGGCCATAAGGGGTTGGGAAGTTCAAAAAGCTACGACCCTGAGTTATTTGGTATCTCAGATTCCTTCTTGAAATGGTCCCTAGAGAGCACTCGTACCACAAGGCATGGGGCACAGGGCATCAGGGCCAAGATCCCAGCTCTGTGGAGCAGGAGGCTCTATCTTCTCAGGTCCATGGGGAAAGAAGCAAAGAAAGGCAGTGTGGGCATCTACTCCTGAACAGCTATATTCCCACCCAAGCTCTCTGGGCTCAGAAAGAGGAGAGGGACATGGGCATCAATGCAAGGGGTCAGAGAAATAAGTATCAGCTGCAAGACAGCTCCCAAGATGGTCAGAAATGAAGGCCCTAATTACATTCCTCCATTGGCACTGACCTTGGGTCACCACGCACCAGCAATTATTTACTCTGGCAAAGTGATTAGGGAATTGGGACCAGGGAATTGATACATGGTGGGGTAAAGGCACATGGGGGTTCCAAAGATGATGGCAGTGGGGAAGATGCTCCTTCTGCATCTGCCTCCTCCTAATTGGGGTCACCATAAGTGTCAGTTAGGGAGCTTTGCACTGTCTCTTATCTGGAAGCCCAAAAGTGACAAGAGATGTTTAATAAAAAAGAAAAACAGAGGAAGCTCAAACATGAAGTGACATGAGAAGGGCCGGGTATATAGCTTAGGGGCATAAGTGCCTGCCTGGCCAGCGCAAGGTCCTAAGTTTGATCCTGGATACCAAAAAAAAGTGACATGAGAAAGAAAAAAAAAAAAAAAAAAAACAGGAAGAAGGATGAGACCAAAAGAAATAAGCCTGCTAACAAACACAAATCTTTCATAAGTCAGGTAGAGGATGGAGTCCTTTTAGTGAATGAGAGTAGAGCAATGGGATCAGGACAAGAGTGGCTGGAGAAATAAGGTGATGTAGACCCTAAGCAGGACCGAGACTGTGAGGCAGGAGCCCCTGGGTGTGGCCGTTGGACCAGCACCACCCTTGGAAATGTCACCCCTTTCTGCACTCAGGAACTCCACGAGGAAAGCCCAGAAGCCTTTGGTGTAAGAGGACCCTGGGTGATTCCAATTCACATGCAAATTTGAGAACCAGCCTTGCAAGGAAAAGGAACTCCAACTTTCAGTACACCCTTTATTCACAATTTGTGTGTGAAGTTCCTCTCCGGAGCTTGGTATCTACTCCATTGGTGTCCAACAATGTTGTCTTTGACCTACCATCTGAGGAAGGAAGGGAGAGAGGAAGGGAGGGAGAAAAGAAAGGAGGGAGGGAGGGAGAAGAGGGAGGAGGGAGGGAGAGAAACGTTCTCTAAGATGTTTTAAAGCTATTTGACCAGGCTATATAACAACTCTCAATCCAAATCCCTTGCTTTTGCCAGTATATCACATTGCCTTTTACTTATCCTATAAATACTAAAACAATAACAAAAATCTGTACTTCCCTTGCAGTTAATTTGCCAGTCATAAAACCCAAAATCACCTGATCACATGTGCAAAAGGAGCTAGGGTTCTGAGGGGCACGCTCTGGTTCTCAAAGCTGGCTGGTAAATGGCCAGGAGGATGGAGTCAGAATGGACATATGGAAAGGACCTTGTCATGGGCTGAATCATGTTCTCTAGATTCACATGTGGAAGTCCTAAGCACCAGGGCCTCAGAATGTAGCCATATTTGGAGATGAACTCATTAAAGAGCTCATTACATTAAAATGAGATGGTTAGTGTGGACTCTTATTTAATGAAACTGATATCCTTATAAAATGAGAACATTAGATCAAAAGCACACACAAGGAAATGACCACATGCAAACAGGGGACAGCCAAAGAAAGAGGCCTTAGGAGAAAGCAGTCCTACCCTCATGCTGGCTTGAGCTTCCAGCCTGCACAACTGTGGAACAACCAGTGTCTACAGTTTTCGTCACCAAATTCATGGTGATTACAGCAGCCTGCGCAGGCACACACAGACCTGTCCCTGCCCTACTGTGTGCGTCTACCGCACACAGCTCCTGCAGCACCTCCTGGGGTGGAGGCTGGCCAGAATTGCAAACTGCGTGCATCCTTGCCAAGGGGCTGGAACACCTCGCAGGGAGAGGCTGCTGAGAGGCAGCGCAGGCTGGCCATCCTTCCGCCATCTCCACTCTCACCTAGCTCTGACTGCACGAGCACAGCAGGTATCCACAATTGCTGCTGCTGCTGCTCCAATCTCTGCCTCTCTACCAGAAGGCACCTGAAAAGAGCAGGAAGGCCAAGAAGGAGGCAACAACACCCAGACAAAAATGCTTCTTTATGCAGAACAGGTTTACCTTGGCGGGTACTGGAAGGGGCATCTGGCTCTCTGGATGGTGCCATGCAAATGAGAGGCAGGCAGGTGGCAGCTGGGCATCAAAGCAAAACATGAAGAGAGGGTGGAAGAGCAAGCCCACACTGGCACGCCCAGGTAGATCTCTTTCACACACACACACACACACACACACACACACACACACAGTGCAAAAGGCTGCTGCATTGACACCTGGAGACCTGTCAAATCCCAATGCATTTCTGGAGTATGCATGTACACAC
>NW_004524591.1:24992437-24999842 GCF_000260255.1 Octodon degus | reverse complement strand
CACACACACACACACACACACACACACACACACATCCGAGGATGACATATAGGCACCACCCGCCCCTCTGCTGGGAGCCCCGTAGTATGTTATCTGACTGGAAGTGCTCCTTGAAGAACCCACTCTGCATTCTCCACACACCTCTTTCTGAGCTTCAAAACTGTGTGCCAAGCATGCAACTGTGAGGAGACTTAGACAGGTAGAAGAGGCTGCCAGTCCAGTCCATGTGACCTACAGAATGCACAGTAGTTTGGGGGGCAGCTTCAGGGCTCCTCGGCCCTGACTGAAGCAGAGTTTGCCCCCAGCTGAGACCCACTCACCAACCCTTCTCACCTTTCTAGAGATCTTGGAGGATGGGAGGGCAGGTGAGGTTGTGACAAGGCAGGGCTGGCCTTCCACAGCTCATAGCAGTGCCTCTCCCTCCTCTGGTCCTGACAGAGGACTGATAGGAGGGTGGAAGGGAGAAGAAGCCTGTATTTATTTATTGTCAGAGTGTTTACCCATCCAGGTTTACCTCTGTTCTCTTGTCATAAGCCCAAGAGGGCTCTTTGAGGCCGTTTCCACCAATTTCCTCCAAAAAAGCTGTAGGTGCAGGGTTAAGCCAAAACAACCAGAGGGGCTAATCAAGAGGGTCTGGACAGTGATGGGATTAAAGTCAGTGACAAATTTTATTACAGTGCTCTAACCATGCCCAGATAAGTGTGTGAGGAGAAGATAACAACTCAGCTGTGAGCCAGCAGGCCACCAGGGAGCCCTTAACAGACTGAGCTTGTGATGGGCTAAGAGAGGACGGAGGGGAGGGAAGGAGCGCTGAGGAGGAATTGATAGCTCAATCAGAGGTGGAAGGCAGGTAGAGCTCCTCCTCATTCATGCCCAGGAGGTACCCTCTGCCCAGGTCCCTGGGAGACTATGGATGAAATCAGCAGTGATGCCTAAATCCCTGCAGACACCAACAAAGCAATCATACTTGTCTACAGCCCCAGTCAGCATTTAGACTTTAATGGTTCTGGCTTTTTAAAAATCTTATCAACTTTTCACATCTTCTTAGCTCATTCTGCCTCCACTGGACCCTATGTTCAATTTCACACAAACAGGGCATTTGGAATTTTTCTCTGGTACTTAGAAGGGACCTTTGTATGTTTTTTAACTTTCTAGCTTGAAAGATTTTTCAATTTCCAGAAGAGCTGCAAATGCAAGGCACAGAGTGGCTTTATATCCTACACCAAGCAACCCTTCATATGAACAGCTAACATAAGCATGCTAGGATCACAGCATGATTAATTAAATTCACTTGGCAAGAGTTACACTTGGAGGTCAGTTGCCACTAGTGTCCACCTGTTGTTTCAGGATCCAAACAGGGTGTGTGAAGGGTGTCTTATACCTTGATATGTTTCTTCCTAACCATCTTAGAATCTTTGTTACTAAGAAAAGTTAATTACAGTTTGGTGAAAGAAATCTTAAATTATCCAAGCTATAGATCCACTTATCCCACCCTATCAGCCAGCCTTCTCCTGTGACACCATGAGAACCACAGGTAGTCGCAGAACAACTGGAAATCTTACAATGGCACCATTATGATTTTTCATGAAGACAGGTTCTGTTATAAGTTATGAGGGTATCTCCCTCTATGGTAGGATGAATAATGGTCCTAAAAGCTCCAGGTTTGAATCCCTAGAACCTGCAACAATTGACTTAAGTGGCACCTGGTATGGAAAAAGAGACTTCGCAGATGTGATGAGGTTAAGGACTCCAGGAAGGGGAAGATCATTCTGGATCAGCAGTAGATCCTAAATAAATCACAAATATCCAGCTAGGAGGGTCAGGGAGCTCTTAGTACACAGAGGAGCAGGTCACAGGAAGGAAGCAGAAAGGGATTTAAGGCCTTAGGGATGGAGCATAGATCCATAAGCCAAGGACGGCAGCTCTGGAAAGGGCATGGATTCTCTAGAGCTTCTAGGCATAGGACAGCTTTGTGGGCTCCTCGATTTCTGCCCAGTGAAATCTAGTTTGGATTTCTGAGCTCCAGAGCTTTAAGAAAATAAATATGTTGTTTGAAGCCATCAAGTTTGTAATAATTTTGTTACAGCAGCCAGAAGAAACTAATATTTCTTTTCATTTAGACATGAGACCTCAATAATCATTTGTTGAAATAATATGCCTGTGGCTGTCTTCCTCCAAACTCATTCTACCATGTAGTCTAAAAATAACTTAGTGCACCTTTTCTACTCTTTTCTGGTGCGGATGTTAATCAGCCTCCTAAGACTAAAACACCCTTTTAAAATACCTGGGCCAAGCTTGGCAGTATCGGTGAAAGCAGACAATGTTGACTAGGTGTATCATTCCTACATATATTTCTGGTAGAAATGTGAATCTTTGTGGTCACCAGAAGCCTACACAAGGATATCAAAAGCAGCCTTGTTCATATTAGGCAATAATTGCAAGCCATTCAAATGTTCATCATCATGAACAACAACAATAAAGGAAAACTGAATTTTGGTAGCTCTACACAAAACGATGCTATACCAAACAAATGATCAAGTTACAATTGCAGGTTCTGACACAGATCATAGCAACACATGCAAAATAGAGCAAAAGAGATGAGTGACAAGGGAGTGTGTGTTTCACGCAAAGCCATGAAGATCAAGCACCAAACTGATGAAGCAAGTCTGTGCTGTAAGGACATGGGAGGGCAGCGCCTCCCAAAGGGTCAGGGCTGAGACTTCAAGGGGCAGGAGGGGACTTCTGGGAAATGGACATGTTCTATTGCTCGATTTGTCATGGAGGAGCTGGGCTTGTGAAAATGCACCAGAGAGAGTACCCAGGCTATCCACACCTTCCTGTAGTAATGTGATAATGCTACACAAAGGCACCTGCGAGACCCACACTGGTAAACAGTCCTCTGCTGGGCCCACCCACTCCCAAAGCCGTGTGCAGGGCAGAGCTGGGCTAAGTGTTTCACAGGACAAGCACAGCAAACAAAGCCTGCCTATTACCGTAATTATCTCTCCAAGAATGTGCAAAGCCCTCATTTTCCCTTCAGGTCTATGATGTGGTGGGGACATGGATGCAATTACAACCCTGAAATATGCAGCTTAGGAAACATAAATACATACATCTATGCAGGCCCAGGTGAGGCCCATATATTTACATGGTGTAACCAAACCAGAACCATCATGGCCTGTGGAGTGCCTCCCAGCCCCAAGCTGGGCAGCTTCCTGACCCTCTGGGTTGCCATGTGAACAAAGACTTCAGTAACTCTGGGGACTAAATTCTCCTGAGCAGATGTCTTCCTGGGATATAGACCCTAATTTAAAAATTGCACCAAGAAGCACGAGGCAAGAATTTAAGTAGTAGCTGTTGTTTTTAATACCAACACAATCAACACAATATTTGTTTGTTTGAAGAAAAGATCCTGTTTTCTTAGTGACATTTCGACCTCCCAGATCATGATCTATCATTCAAGGGAAGCTGGAAAGAAATGGAATACAACAAGTTTAAAATGGACAGTGCCTACTTCCTTGGAAGGTCAGAAGAGGATGCTGGGGAAAGACCCTTAAGGAGTAAGCAACTAGATTAAATTTGGTTTTGCAGATTTTTTCAGCGTGAAACACATTAGGGTATGAGGGGCAGATGTTGTAGGAAGAAGATGGATGGCATTCAGTCCCGAGGTCCTGAGTGGCTTGTTCCTTTGGGTATTGTCAGGGTTTAGTCCTGCTGCCCTAGATGTCCAGGCTAGTGGACAGTGGGGAATCTGAACTTGTTTTAGCACCATTCCAAGTCACTGCAGATCAGAAAATAAATCCGCAGAGGGCTAGTGGGAGGCTCCTGTTCTCAAATAGAAAAGCTCTTCCATACTTCATGGAAAGGACCCCAAAATCATGTGAAAAATTTTTTGAATGATTAGATGATTCTGATGATCCACATTCTTCCAGAAGTGTGGATAATTGGAACTTACAAAATTATTAAAGTATTTGATTTTTCAAATCCATGTTTTTACCAAAAGTACACCTGCTCACACCTACTCCCTCTCTTCCCCTACCCTGTCGTATGGTCAACATGCATGTGGTCATAGCCTACATAGCTGACATTGTAGCCTATAATAATGTGATTTAGAGGAAGGGCCTCATATTCATGCAGTTAGTTAGGTGGTGCAGCCTTATATACAAATAGCAAACTTCCTCACCTCCAGCCTCCAAGTTTCCAAAGGTCCAGAGGTAGGAATTACAGAAAGGCAAGGACACCAATGGCCCTGTGCCACACAGTGCAACAGACAAAGAATTTAAATCTTAAGTTCTGCAAGTATCTTCAAAAGTACATGCGTAGAAAAAAATAAGCTGCATATCCCCCTGTCCACTCAGAGCTTCATCAAGCCCACCCCTTAAGAGACAGAATCACAGACTTCCCAAAGTTTCAGGTGTCAAAGGACTCTGGCAGAGGTTTTACCAAAGGGAAATCAAGTCAGGACAACTCAAGGAGGTATCAGTTGAAGAGTGGGACTTGGGCATTTGCAGTTAAAAGTGGAGTTTAGACTCAAACTCATAGGCATGCAACAGGCTCTCTTGCCTCCATTTCTCTTTTTTCTTCCTTTACTGTCTAGAGTGAGATGAATTATTTCTGCTGCTGATGTCGATGAGTTTGGTTTTCCTCTTTTCTGCTCTCACTTTTTAATTTTTTTATTTTTAGAGCATAGTAAATATTGATAGAAGGAAAACAGCATTAGAAACCACACAAGATTTCACTAAACAAAGTAGTAGGAATTCAATAATGCTTGTTGTATTACATGATTCTATCTTCACAATAGTTGTTCATATTACCAAATATAAAGGGCAAGGTTCATTTAAAGAAAAAAAAATAACAAAGAAGTAATAAGAAGTTCAAAAGAGGCAAAAAAGTAAAAGGAGAAAAAAAAAATAAGTAGTAAGTACTTCTTTCAAAAGACCAGCAGAAATCAATAATACAATTATCCAAACTATCCTACATATATACCTAAATATATCTTTTCCCCTTCTTTCATTTGTCCTTTTCCTCATTCCAGTTTTTCCTTCCATTGAACAAATTCTTTCACTTTCACAGTATCTGTTGTACCTTTTAGATTTTAATTACTCTTTTAGGTTCTCACACTAGTGAGATAATAATACGATGTTTGCACATGTGGACCTGATTTATTTCTCTTACCAATATACAGTCAAAATGGATCAAAGATTTAAATATTAAAACTGAAACACTAAATCTTCTGGATGAGAAAGTAGGTAGAAACCTTAAAGACACAGGAGTAGGTATAGAGTTCATGAACAAAAATCCAACTGCACAGGCAATACTTCAAAGAATCAACAATTGGAATCTCATCCTTTTGAAAAGTTTCTGCATGTCAAAAGAAATCACCAACAGAGTAAAAAGAAACCCCATGTGTTGGGAAACAATTATAGCAGACTGTCGTTCTGACAAAGGACTTCTAGCTAGAATATATAAAGAAATTTAAAAATCAGGCCTCCAAAATTCAAAGACTCAATACAAAAAAAAATCGTTTTTCAATAAAACACATGGAGAGACATCCAGAGAGAGAGAGAGAGAGAGAGAGAGAGAGAGAGAGAGAGAGAGAGAGAGAGAGAGAGATTGGGATTTAAACATTTCAGAAGAGAGCCCTTCGCCATTCTCTTACAGACCCAGTATACCTTGCATACAACCTCAGCTGCTCTTGTGTGATTGAACAAACAAACAAAAATCAGTGGGCAGAGAATCAGAAAGATATCACAGGTCCAAAACAATTTTTTTTAAAGATGGGAACTATCTTAAGAAATATTTTCTATTAAAAAAGAAGTGCTTTCTATAAGACAATTTACTATGACATAAAAAGTGTAAGATAATGTTTGGGAAATTTCCTTATTTGTTTTTCAATAAAACCAACCAACAAGGACTTTTGTTTGTAAAACCAATGTAAATAGTATCTAGAGAAGAGGTCAGCAAACTTTCCCTTTAGAAGACTAGAATCAATATTAACAGGTTTGAAGACACACAGTCTCTTTTAAAACCAACCTCCCCAAAGCAGTAACCTCATGTGAACAATACACAAACTACACAAGAATGCCAGTGGAGCCTGACCTGACCTTTGCTGTGACTTGGCCTCTTTGCCCAGCTTGAAGGAAGGACCCAAGGTCCAGTAAGTTTGCAGGAATGGCTCACAAAAGCAGTAAGCAGTAGGAAATGGACTACAATTGTTCAATTAAAGAAACACTTGGAAAACTTTCCTAGAAATCAAGTGATACTGAGGGAGAAATGAGACCTGGATGACAAAACCAGGGACTAGTTAGAGACACTCCTACAAGGGAGAAACAGTTCAGAGAAGAAATGAGGATGACAGTATTGCTAGCAATAGTAAATACTTCACTTGCATTGCAGGCTTGAGGCTGTAGATTGAAAGAGCATATTTAAAGGCAATGTAAGGGAGATTAAGTCAACCCACATACATATCCTGATACGTATTTCTGATATCTAAGGAAAATTCTATAAAGCTTCAGCCAGAGGAAAGGACAAAATCACCTACAAAAGAATCAAAGTCTACCCACCCTTGGGGTTCTCTTCTAAAGTCACTACTCAGAGACAATGGAGTGATTTCAACACTTTTGGGAAAGAAAAATACTCAGACAAGTTTTCATTTACATGTAAGGTCAAGAGAAAGACACTCTCGGACATCCAGCTTAAAAATTACATTGTCAGTACTTCCTTCAAGGAAAAAATCTTAATGGCAAGGGCTGATCTATCAGGAGAGAAATCAAAATTAAGAGCCCAGAGGTGAAGAATTTGCGTTATAATCTATGAGCAATGATAAACGGAGAGTGTTGTCTAAACACGGTGTGGGTTGTTATAAAACAGTAGTATTGTCAAAAGCAATGTTTGAAATGGATGAGCAAATATTTAAATTAGCATAATGTAAAGGTGCTGTATTACTATGTTTCTTAAATCTTAGCTCATATTAGCACAAATTGGAAAGTGGGAGGAAAGGGCTGTAAAATCAGTATTTAATTTTTAACTTTGATGCTCAGGGAATATGGGCTTACATATGCTTTCAAAAACTTAGAAGTAACCACTATTAAGGTAAAGTAGGATGAATAGCTTCCAAATCACCAGAGGGAGGGAAAGGAAACAAAATCCCATCAATCCTTATAACAAAACTTAGCACAGAATAAAAGGGGAAAAAGAAAATGCATTTTAGAAAGACACCCAGAAAGCTTACAGATAAAGAACACAGGAGTAAATATTATGCAGTGAAATATCAGACTTTTATTTAAAATCATATTTAAAAGATAATGTAACCACAGTAGGAAGTGTTCACAATAAAAAGTGAGGGGGAAGCAAGAATAAATACATATACATAAAATCTCAACTTATATACATTTATTGGATTCAT
>NW_004524591.1:24983682-24990632 GCF_000260255.1 Octodon degus | reverse complement strand
TGCTTGCGTCTCTGGTGTGAAAAGCCAAAAGTGTAAATAAGGACCCAAATGTGCGACAGATATTGTGAAATAGGAAGAAAATGTTCAAATGCAAATGGGATCTAGGAGGCCTGGAGAAGGAAAGGAAAGGAAATCATGATGAGCAAGGAAGCAAAACTGGAACTAAAGCTTTCGCAGATAAGAAGGGTAAGAGGAGTTGAAGGGAGGTAGGAGAATGGGAAAAATGCATCAAGTTATATCATGTTCAGGTGCAAAGTCCCTATAAAGACTATGATCACTTTAATTTAAAAATAATTACAATTAGAAACACATTGTTTACATATGTGTGTCCAGTTTATTTCACCTAAGAGGATAAGATGTGCTTATCTTATACAATGAGGGAGAGCCATTACTCTCCCTCAAAAGACTTGATGTTTTCAACACAGTTATGCCGCTGTTGTTGCCATCTCTGAAGCGGTTCACATGCACAGTGATTTCTGTGGAATAAGAACATTATGTTGAGTAGTGATCTGGCATTGTTCAACTTCTGAGTCTTCTCCCAAGTCAAAATGATGGCAAAAGATAGACATTTTGAGTTTGATTCAGTAAATCAAGGCCATCGTGATAGTGCAACTGCAGACACTCATGAAAGAGGACTTCCATAGCCCCTTCAGGATGGGGCAAGAAGGATGGGAGGAGTGTGTTTGCAGGAAGAGGGAGTATTTTGAAGCAGATTAAGGTCAAGGTGTCTTTTACAGTAATGATTTTTTTAAATGTAAAGGTGCTCTGTACTTCCTGATTATATCTTGTATCTCTTTCCTTGTTTTTTTTTGAACTTAGGAAAAGCTTATCTTGACTTCAGTGCTATTGTATTTTAATTAGTTCATTGTCCACTGTGACTGAGGGGGACACAAGTGTGAAGGTTGCTGTCTCCTTCAGCTGGGCCACCGATACTCATGACATGGACTCTCTAACAAAGCCACATCTATAAGTACTTTCCTAGCTGCATGCTACCTCCTTTGTAGTGTAGGTTCAGTAGGAAAACAACTAAACTGATAACAATTCCATCCACCCCCACTTTGTTCCCTCATACCAAGCCAACATGGAGGCCTAGCAGCCAGTCCACCATGTCAAAGTCCTGAACGTCTTTTCCCACAGGCCCAGCACCAGAAAAAGAAATCTGTTTTTGCTGTCAGCAAAATGAATAAAATCCCTATCTTCACCTAAAAGGCAGGGGAGGGGGTGGGAAGCTTACCTCTGAATTGCAATGTTACTAGGACACAGTTTGCTGTAATAATACCAATTAACATTTATCCCCACTTAATAGTTTCTAGTACAGGATAAAAATAGCAGTGCACGTGGTACTGAGATGCAAAAAATAACAATGAGAATATGTTCAGAAGCACCCTGCTCCATCTCACCTCAGGAGGATAGAGAAGCAAGCGAGAATATGAGGGGAGATATAGAAAGGGACCTCAGAGAATCTTCTAGAAATTTGTGGCCTTTCATTACCATGCTCCTCTTCTGACCTGAGTCACCAGATGTGCCAAGCAAAGGCATCTGGAGCATAGTGGGATGGCATTAGCCTTGGAAGAGAGGAGTTGACTGCCATGGTCCCATCTCCCATCTGGCACAGCCAGTGCTGTGCCTGGCTTCAGTCAGGCCACCTCACTAAGCTGGATTGCTCATTTGCCAGGTGAGACCCTCAGCAACTATCCTCTGGTGTTCCTTAAAAAACAGCAACCTAAGAAACGGCTTTACAAACTAACCTGATACTCAAACACAGAGTGGGTGTCTAGTGGTGTTGCTATGAATTATCCACCCCTCAACAGGATTAGGAACACAACTTCAGCATAGGCATCCTATTGTCCAAGCTTGTGGTCCCTGTTCTTGACTCTGGCCAGTAGTTTTTCAAGGCTGTTTACCAGCCCTGTCTGAGCCACCCACAGGGCAGGTGGATCTTTCAAGGGTGCTGAACAGGTCCCCTCAAAGTCCATGAGATGTCCTAGGAATCTTGGGGACATGTGGGAAGACAGATGAGCTCTGAAATCACTCCCCATTCCCACCTACCTTCTTGAATTGATTTTTATCAGTTTAATGTTTGATTTCCAGGTAAGATTTTATATCAAGAAGATGTTCTCTCTCTAAGAAGCTTCATAGTTATTATTCTTGGGGCTTGTGAGAGTCATGACTGGAGTGTGGGAAAAGAGTCCTTGGTCCCTGGACTAAAGCAAAGCCATCCAAGGGTCTTTTATCTGACCAAATAACAACCATATTTTCTTAACAAGAAAATAAAATCTAACAATAAAACCATCTGGAGCTTCTCTGGGCATTTGGCCATTTATACCTGAAAATGGGGAATTTTCTGGTTTGTGGTAAAAGCCCTTACCTCTGCCATTTGTGTGGTCCCAAGATTGTGGGGAACAGGACTGACAGTTCCAGTATGATGAGCTCAAATGAATAAAGTGTTATCACAGAGTCAGCATGGGACAGGAATGGGTGTGGTAGGAAGGAGAGACAGCACAAAGGCCCAGAAGAGACAATCCTTTCCTGCAGAGCTAGAGGAGAGAAGGCTGGAGGAACTCAGAGAGACCCATCTGCTGTTTTGGAAATGCATAGGTTTGGAGAAAGGGAAAACCAGGGAAATAGAGATACCATCCTGGAGCCAGATAGCATGACTTCAAGGAGTTTGAAGGTAACAGGGCAACAATAGACCACCATGTCAGGTGCCCTCTTATGCTAATGACCTGATCTCCTCTCAGAAGCATCAGGAAGCCAAAAAATTGGAACTACCTAGCCCAACTTCTCCCCCTCAGAGATGAAGCAACTTGAAGCCATCAACCAGGTAGGCATGGAGGGGTCACCTAATGTTGCTCAGGTACAAAAGATCTTAGGACAAGAAGAATATAGGAGAGGGACTAGTTTCTGTCAAAGGAACCATTACGAAGGACAAAGGATGCCTGATAATTCTGGGATTTTGCAGGACTCAGGCAGGCATCATGGGAGAAACAACCATGTCCTGTACAGCAGGGGCCTCATAAGGGGCCCTGAGCCCAAAGTCAGACCTTGCCCTCAAACCTCTCCTGCACAGCCTTGCTGGGTGGTCTGGGATCAGCCCCCTAACTTCTCTATACCTCAGTGTCCTCAAGTGTATGTGGCAATAGTAAGCATCACAGGGCTGTTCTGAGCATTGAATGAATTAGTGGATATAACACCCACAACAGCATCCATAGTTAGTAAGCATGCAATCAATGCTGACGGGGAAGTCAGACAAGGCCTTTTTCCAGGGGCCCATTGGGTTCAGCCTTGCTAAATAGAAAGCAAGGGTGGGGTTCATAAGTACAGTTTTTGGGGTAGGAGGGGATGTAAAGAGCATCCTGAAAACAATCTTGCTATATGAAGCGTCCCCTTGGGGGCATTTTCTCCATTTCCAGTTCTTCTATCTTTTCCTATCTCTTACTCTATTTTCCTTTCGTTTTAATTTCTTAAACATGCTCTCAGTTCTCCCTCAGTGCTCTTTTAGTAGATCTGCTGAACCATTTATCAAGAAGCCTAAATAATGAATGACCTGTAGAAGGAGTTGCCTGTTCACAGGGTCCTGGGAGTTTTGAGTTAGTTAGACACTTCCTTTGGGGGAAGATTTTAGTCTATGATGGTTTTTTACCTCTTAGAAAAATGTGCTCTCTCCCTAACTCATGGCTTGCCTCATAATCCTCAGCAGATCCTTAAAGAGCCCAGTCAGGTCACCTACCTACCATGCTCACAACAGCTGCAGGACAGGTTGGTAGTCATAGGTGGGGAGGGAGGGAGAGGTCCTGACTCGTCGCGTAAGAAGTTATTGGTGGACAGGACATCCTGATTTTTTGAGTAAAAAAGGACTAAGACACCCCTGCCACCTCCCTGGAAGCTCCCCATATCTCTGCAGATGCCTGGTGCTAGAGCAAAGAGGGGTGAGAGTGGAATTAGCTTCTAATGGGGAAGCCATGGGGTACACATTATTTTTACAAATCTGAATCATTTATACTTATAGGCCAGGTGATCCATTAGGTGAGAGCTTGGAATTTTGCCTGAGACCAAGGACAAAATTATTTGCTTTCCCCTGTGGAAAATATGTAAAAGACCTTGGCCTGTTACTACCCTCCTTCAGATAACTTGGACTTTGCATCTTGGTTCTAAATCCTGGCCCATTCATCACTCATGAAGGACTTCTTAGGAAATGTGACTCCTAAATACACTTTCTAGTCTTTCTGTACACAGGGGCAATTAACATGGAGAAGGGGCAAAGTAACTACCTAAGGTCTGAAAATCACCAGACAGCAAACCAGAGAACCCAGACTTGTAGCCTATGCCCAAGATAGCCTAAGGGAACTTCTCCTCGGGTAGCTTGGGAGTAGGTTTTGGTCTTTCTAATATTTGAATAACCTTGTCATATAGGATGTGGTGACACTTGCACTCCCAAAGGATGGTGCCACTGAAAACTGCAGCTTTTTGCCCATGGGATCTTTTGCTAGTTGTCTTTAGAAAGCTGAGTGTTCCAAATCCCTCAAACCTCTTGAGACACCTATATCCTCTAAGGCCACTAGAGGTGATTCCACATGGCTCTTACACTTCTATGCACACAGGTACACACACAGATCTAACTGACCCATTGGCCCATTCTCTGGGTCTAGAGGGTTTGCTCCTTTGTCAGTCCTGCTGTGACCAAGCCGAAGCTCCCTCCCCCTGATGCCTAGCTCTCAGGGAAAAGTGGAATCAACTTTGTTGTCTGATATCAACTGGGCCAAAGATAACTCATTATGACAGAGCTAGAAAAATCTTTACATTCTAGCTGCCAAGTTTTTACATGACTAATACACATACACAAAGAATTATGGAAAATGTAAAATACAAATATTTGGGAGACAACATACAGGACTGTCCAATGTGCTGCCCTCTATTTTTTAATATGATAACAAAAATATTTTTAAAGGAAGCTTTGGTACTTATGTACATTAACTATATTATATATCTTATATGTAAGCCAAAGTAATTCTTCTTTACTCAGTGTGGCCTAGGTAATCCAAAAGTTTAGACACCAATAATCTGCACAAATTACTTTCATAATATGTATTGTCAAAGTCTTGCACACTTAACCCCAATGAATTCCAAAGGAATACTTCTCAGATCTCAGCTATCCAGAGTTGAGGTCAGAGCAGGTGGGCTTAGTTCATGTGACTGTAAAAAACATGACAGAAGCAGTTGAAAGGGCCAAGTGGTATTCAAAAATGCTTCCAATGTCTCTTTCCAGGCTACTGCATGGTGGACTCTACCCCTTTTGTTACAGAAGTCAACACAGAGTGAGAAGTGGGGCCAGGCAAAGGAAGGCTGAGACTAAGACCCCAAGATTGCAGGCAGGCCCTCCTGGCTTTCGCAGGAATAACCCCCCCACACACACACACCATTATTTATGTACTTATTGTTACATGCGGAGAAAAGGAGGTATATAACACATCAACTGCTCATTTTCACAAGAAACAGTGCTCCATCCAGTGATTACAGAAGCCCTCAACAAGAGCTAGAGCAGCCCCAGGTGCACAGAAGCTTCCAGCATGGGAATCCCCACCAAGCACTTCCCCTCTGGAGCCTCAAACTCCACATATGCTCTAGTCACTCTAGCAAAGAGCTGGATATTCAATGGGAAAACAAAACTGAGTGAAAAAAACAGCAACAAAAGGATCTTTGGAATCCACAAAGGGAGAAGTGGCAGAAGTGGTGGGACTAAGGCAAGGACCTGGGTTTGGAGTTTGCATATGAGTGGGTATCTGACTTCCCCTGATCTAAATTTCTTCCCACATAAAACCAGGGCAGATTAACTCCCTTTACAGGGTGGCCCTGAAGGTTCAAGAATGGACATGTGTAAGGACTGGTGACCCAGCAGGAGTAGTTGCTCACTGTTCCTTTTCTTATTTTCCAACCTCTCCACCTCCCTAGTCGTGACTGGTTCAAAGAAATTTCCACCTTTCCAGCAGAACCAGCCCTTGGTAGCAGGAAGGTAGTTCTTATACCTGGGATTAGACACTGCCCATAATTTGGCAGGAGTTCTCAGCCTTCCTGAAAAAGAGTTCAGATCTGATGTTTTCAGAGAATATGCCCCTTATGGCTTGTGTCTACATGCTCCCGCAAAGCCTCATATGGTTGTAGGGCTTCTCAGAGGTGGCTGAATCTAGAGTATGTGATGCTAGAATTAAGGGTACATGATTAGGAAACCAGACCACTGATTGGTTTGGTATAGTTCTTGCTAGGATTAAGGGTGTGAGTGTACACCCATTCTAGGTCCAGTAGTCTGTACACAATGTAAGGACAGAAAGAGTCTCGTCTCTCTCTCTTGACAGTTTGCTACCTTTTCCCCACCATGGACCATTCTCCTCTGCCATGTGCCATCCTGCCCTGAGCCCATCCCATTATGGACAGAAATCTCTACAAAAGTGAGTGAAAAATAGACATAAAGAGTTATATAATTCTTATGTTTACACATAAGTCCAGAAATCTGGCCATATACAACCTTGAAGCAGGACAGTCCTACAACATTCCTTTTCTTGTCTCCTGCCTTCATTCACCACCCGCTTCTTTCTGAACAATCATCTACCCGAGAGACAGCACAGCAGCAACTGGCATGTCATGACAAGCAGCCCATATTCAGAAGACGAGAATGACAGGCACTCCAAGCATATATTCTAATTTTTAAATGTTTTTCATCGTATTCTGTAGGGACTTAAAGTTCAACATATCAATTCTTGATGAAAAATACCGGTTCCATGTTTTGCCTAAGATATTTGATATTCAGACAGATAGTGAGGTTAAGCTGAACAGCCTAGGTTGTAATGTAATAACAATAAGCTTCTCTTCTGGAGGGTTAACAACCTAAGTTGGCAGACCAAAATTAGAGAAAAAGGAGGGCTGCAAGGAAAGCCAACATTTTGGCCCTAGCCTTC
>NW_004524591.1:24931508-24982842 GCF_000260255.1 Octodon degus | reverse complement strand
GAGAGAGAAATAACTAAGACAATGTCCTTCCCATGGTCTTCATTCCAATATACCTCTGTGGCTTCTCAATGTGCAAGTCCAACCTAACTTTCCTTGTCAACCTCAAATCTCTAGGAATGGAAAGATCATCCTTTCTTATTTTGTCACTTCACAATGACTCCAATCATATTCTGCTCAGGAGTAAATGTTCATAGAAGATGGCATTGGGGCAGGGAGAAAATGAAAGCACAAATAGGACCCTAGCCACTCACAGTTCTCCTCAACTAGTAAATAACCAAGGTCAATGGTGACTCCACTTGCAGCTGTCACATGTGGCCCAGCATGCTGACAGCTTCTGCCTCAGATCTTTCCCTGGGCTTCAGCTGCTCCACATCAGAAGAACCAAAAGCCTCTTAGCCTTACCGAATTCACACAATGATCAGTAACCAAAGCTCTTCACGCTGGAAACGTCTGAAACCAAAGGAACTTGAGTATAGTAGACCCCCAAATAGTCAATGAAATTGACAGTTTCATAGAGGACTGCCCTCAGTCCACATCCAAGATGGGGAACCAAAGTTATGCTTTGATCAGTCCAGCTTACTGGGCTCAGAGACATGGGGACTGCCTTCACCCCCACAGCTTGGATTCAAGGACTGGAAGTAGTTTAGCTCGAAATCACAGGAAAGTTGTGAGGGGTTGGTCTTTGTAAAAATGCACTTATCTTTCTTTAGATATTGGCTTCCCAATGGCTCCGTGTAGTCTCAGAAGGCACCTTCTCAAATTTTCAGCTTTGTGGCTCTCCTCTAACCATTTTGTAGATGTGCTAAAAGAATCTCTGGCTGTGGTAGGAAGAATCATAGATCCACATCCATTTTCCCAGGAGTTGATAGTGTGTTACCTAGCATGACAAAGGGGCTTCTCAGCTATCATGAAGTTGGGAACTTGAGATGGGATAGAAGCCTGGATTGTCCAGTGGAGCTGTTCTAGTTACATGAGGCCTTGAATATGGAGAACATTTTCCAGCTGAGGTCAGAAGCAGCTAAGAATGTGAGTATGGAAGAAGATCAGAAAGGTGCTGTGTGGAGAGGCTGAAGATGAAGTGAGAGAGCCAAGGTTGGGGAATATGGTTGCTTCCAAGTTGTGACAAAGACCAAGAAATAAAGTCCCCACTAGAAACCGTGTAAAGGAAGGAGGCCCCACTAGTGCCTTAATTTTAGCCTCATGAGGGTCTTATGACTTCCACACTATGTGACATTTGTGTTACATTAATTTGTCCATGGTAATTTTTTTACAGCAGCAACAAGAAACTAATACACAGGGGGGTTCTGGTGAGGTATCGATCTTACCTGTTCCCCTTTCCCTTGAATTCCCTGAAGGGACTACTAGCTGAGTGCTCCTACCAAAGAAGTCCATTTGCCTCACCTGGGACTTCTGGGAATACCCTTGACTCAAGCTCCTTGTCAGCACTCTTGCCAGGAGTGTAGGCTTCTGCCTTCATCTCTAGTTTCAAATGACCCTAGTTCCTTAATGGTACTCCCACTCCTGTTCATAAGACACTTCAAATTCCAAACTCATGTGCCAGGAGTATAAGCAGAAGAAGAGAACACTGCATACTTCACTGACTTTCTCAGATGTGTACTTGCAAAGCACCAACTGAGATCATTAACAGTGACACACCAACTTGGCTTGACTAGGATTAGCAGATTAGTAAAGTTCTGGTTAGGTCTGTGGACACCTGATGTGTAGACCAGCAAAATGAGGGGAGGGAAGGGAGGAAGACCCACCCCAGGCATAAGTATCACTAACCAATAGCTGTGTAGCCTGGATAGAATAAAAAGGGAAAGTGGGTCTCTGCCTGGAAGAGCTCCAGCCTTTATCACTGCTTTTAGACATCCGTGTCATTTCTTCAGCCTTCCAGAACAGATTCTTCAGCCTCTGAAAAGAGACTCTGGCTCCCTGACACAGACTCATACTCTAAGCTGAGCTTCTAGGCCTTCAACTTTCAACTGCTTCTGGATCCTCTGGTTCTCCAGTGCACAGATAGCCATTCTGGATTCCTTAGCTTTTGATCCCACAGATGTACACTGTGTCTCCATCACTTTTGATCCTGTAGGTCTACCTAATAAAACTCTATGTAGATAGATAGATAGATAGATAGATAGATAGATAGATAGATAGAGATATAGATATAGATATAGGTAAAGATATAGATATAGATATAGACATAGATATAGATATCCTGTAATGAACCCCAAATAATATAACAGTCTTCTTACATTAGGGATCAAATTCAAGCCACATACATTCTCTACCCTGTTTGGGTTTTGTTGTTTATTTTTTCAGAATTCTTAAATAATTGGATATATTTTATTGAACTTCTAAATAGAAGACATAGGTGTGATATTACATAAACTTATTTGATCAAACAAAAAGCAATCAAAATTGCCTTTCTGATAAAGAATTTCTTTGCCCTTGAACTCAGCAGAAAACACTTGGGAAATTTACTTGCAACCAGGCACCATTATTTTCCAGAAGCCTGAGGAGTCTGAGGCCAAGCTGAGCTTTCTTCCGTCAGTTTACTAACCCTTTCCATATTTTTATTTATTTTCCCTGGAGCACAGAGAGGTTTTCAGAGTACAAGTCCAGATCTTTCCCCACTCTGAAGTATTTTCCTCCCTGGATCGCGCATGTCTGCTCTGGTCACTTACCCACAAGCATGAATCACCCACCTGGCTGATTGCTCTCACACACCATTCCTTTCTTCCTTACGACTGTCTTCCAGCACATTCTCTGCCTAAGGTTTTGGGCCGACTGCTTAGACTCAAGACTAGGGGAGGAAGTAGGCCAAAAAGTGAATCTTTTTTTAACAGGGAATATGGGACCAGGATGGGGCCAGGAGATGAGTGAGAACCATGCAGGAGAAAGGAAAGCCTCTCTTGACAGACGGCAGTGGCCACCTCAGGAGCTGGGGCACTGTGTAGGACCCTCTCCCAGATGACTTCCTCCCCGAGGAACACAGTTCTGGACTGTCAGCAGGGACAAATTTAGCACTGATGATCTCATCTTGCAAAACAGCCCCAGGGCCTCTGAGTGCTCAGGCAAATGACACTTGGACAAGTTGGGAAGTAGATGTCACTGCTGGGCCCTGGTATGTGTGGCAGGCACAGTCCTCTGCCAGGGCTCCCCCAAAAAGGAGTAGCAATGCCAAAAAGAGCAGGTGAAGTCTGTGGCCACAGTGTGGTTAGCAGATGGCAGGCTAAGGGGACTACATCGCATCATCCCTGTAACTCGCTCTAGTGTCCTGGGACCCCAGACACAGCAAACTGAAGCCTTGGGAACAGCCCACAGACACTGACTCTCTGAGTTGGAGATGAGCAGTGAACAGTAGCCAACATTCCCACAGTGGAGTGGCAGGCTGCGTCGCTGTGCCCTCCCCGCATGCTCCTGCCAGGACATTCCCTGGCAGAGTTTATAAATACAGCCACAGGCAGAAGGCAGCAAGGGCTGGAGTGCATTCCCTCTAAGAAGATCACCTACCATTGCCTTTTCTATAAGTCAGTAGCAACAAGGGGGAGAGTTTGTGAGTAGGAAAAAAAACCCACATCCTGCCCCTGCCTCAAGCCTCCTCTCTATAGCTGGGTTATCAGCTTTTCCTACTGGTGACTTTTGCTTGTCACTTCTTTAGAAACTTTTTTGGTGTGATTCATAGCCAGATTTTCCCTCATGCTCTGGAGAAAAGAGCCCACAAGGTGTCCTCTAATGGTACCTTAAAGCAGTCCTGCGAGGACAGTATGGAGCCCATCCTCACTTGAGAAGAGGATCTCGCTCTTGCCTCTGTGACTGATGGACAGCACCCCATGACCCTTTCTTGTGGAGAAAGGTGTAGAAAAAACTAAGAAGAATGGGCTTGACACTTTCAAAAACAAAGAAACACATTTCTAAATGTCAAATAAACTCAGGTCTTTCCAGAAGGTATGATCCACCCCAAAGAACAGTCCGTATGGCATTGCTAAAGGTGATGGACATAGATGATGAATAAATGTTGTCACATAAGAAAGGCCAGGCTTGCATCCGAGCACACCAGGTGCCACTCCCGCGTCAGTCTCAGTCATATTAAAGGAGATCAGCTCCAGAGAACAAGGGCCTCACGTCTGATCGATTATGTCCTGGAAAGCGCCTGAGGAGTGCAATGGGGGGCTGTCAGACAATTCAAAACATACTAAAAATTTGGGGTGAGCACCAAAATAAAATCTCTTCTGCCAAAGGCAGTGTGAACATCCTTATAGTTAGGGGAAAGAAAATTGTACAAGCCACAGAACAGAACCGACAACGTCGATTCAGGTAAAGATTTCAGAAAAAGCTGCAAAGGGAAAGGGCAAGATACAGGACAAGGATGAACACCCACAAGCAGGTATTTGGGCCAGAAGCAGAGACCAGGGATAACAGCAGGCCCAAAAGCAAAGATTCCTCCCAGGGGTCGGAGCCAGAGCACCAGGACCAGGTCACCTCAGACACATACATGCACAAACGTGCGGCACTGAGGCATTTGAGAAATAAAAAACAATTGGTGTAGATGGTGGACCAGTTATCCTTGCAAACTGAGGCTTTTTTTTCTTTTAATAAAAGTTAGCTCATAAATCAAAGGCCTTGTTTCCAGGCTGCAGGAGGTGGTGGGAGAAAGCCTGCACTGCTCAGCCCTGTGCTTATCCTGCCTGTCACACTCTCTGTCTCTGGATAAGCACTCCAGGGACAGCACCTCATAGCAGTAGGGACACAGTGAAGAACAGAGAGCAGCTCCACTCAGTCACAGCCCCTCTTCTTCACTGGGCTCCCTGAAGCTCTTCCAGAGAGGCCTTGGGAACACACATGTAAACACAAACACACACACGCACACACACACACACACACACACACACACACTCCAAAGGACTGGTTACAACATCCATTTGGAGCATCTCATATTTCCCTGAAGACACTCAAAATCTAAAACCCCCTGCCCTCTTCTTTCTTTACTTACCTAGATTCACAAGGCTGTTCATAGCCAAGGTGTTTCAAGACTTTTCTCAGAAATATATAGAACACAGAAATCCATTTGGGCCCACAACCTCTTAATCTTTTCCTCCTGGTCTATCAGAGAATGCTCTCCAGATGTGGAGTCCTGCTGCCCTCAGCTCACTCCTGAGACACAGAGCACACGTACATGAGTGCTCAATCTGCCCAAGTCACAAGTACAGCCAGGAACAAAGCTAGGATTTCCTGGCTGTCAGGTCCAACATTCTCAGCAACACTCAGGTCTGCTCTGAACAGTTCAGAGCCACGCCTAGCCCCAGATGCAGACCTGACAGACACTGGGACACGAAGACTACTCAGAAGAAGGAGCTAGGAGTAGGTGTGAGTGGCAGTAGAGTGGCATCCAGTGGCTCCCTCAGCTCATTCCATCCTTCACTGAACTTAACAAAATGGTTGCCATGACCACTAGGAAAGTGCATTGTTTTCCTGTTTGAATTTACTTCTTCTCTGAGCATCTTAAAGCGTGTGTGTCCACGCCCACATGCGTTCAGACTTGTGGGAAGAATTAAGGACAAAAAAACGGAACCCCACAAAGAAAGAGAACAACAGAGAGAGCAATGAACTTCATTTCAGATTCTGCCCATGTCCAGAATTTGCTCTGAAGGCCATAGGCCTATGACAGCTTCCCCATCCCCCAGTGTCCCTACTACTTCCTTCTCCCTCTGTCCCTGGACAGAGAAAGAGTTCATTCAAAAGCAAAGGTCAGAAAGGAGCAAAGGTTTCCTTCCCCCAGCCCCAGCCCCAGATCCCTCAAAAACAATTAAATTTAAAGCAGAGAGATTAAATTATCACTAAGCTAATTATGGGAATCACACTTAAGCTGGCTGCTGGGAAGGGAGGTCATCAAGCAAGAAGCATTAACATTAAAGGCAGATACAAGGAGCACTTTTAAGAGCAACTGGGAGACCCATTACCCCCACACAGAGAAGAGAGCGAGATGGCTCTGATGTCGGAGGCGCTGTCCATCTGGGCAATAGTCAGTATTTGACAGCTAAATAGCTGCACTCTGTCATCGTCTTGAGGCCAAAGTGGGTGAGTCAGAGGGAAGCTGATTAGATGATGTGCTGCTAATTTCCCAGAGAGTGTAGGAAGCAGGTAGTGCCTCCATCCAAGGGGGCACAGCTTCAGTGGGGGAGGCAGTCTCAGGCTCAAGTTGGAGGGAGCAAGTTGCCCTACACCTAAGTGTGTGTGCACAGGGGTATGTGCTTGTGCTGTGTGAATGTGGGACCATGTGTGAGGGATGTACACATTTATCACATGGATGTAGGGGTTAAGGGTACAATCATGTATGTGTAGCTATATATCTGCCCACCTACTCAGAGAAGGTTGAAAAGAATCAGAGGGGCCCTCCTAGCATAAACTCCTTATGAGCCTTTTATGATTGCAGGGTCCTCATGTCTGCTGCTGCTAGTTGGGCCACGAACATCTGTAACATGGCCCCTTATCACTGTTCAGTGTTTCTTTTTCATGTATCGTCAACATGATGCAAATATAGGCATGTTATCCAAAATCTCAGTAGCCCACAGAATAATTTAAGAGCTAAAAGCCAGTATAGATAAACCCATCTGGAGGATGGCTTCCTCCACTCAGACTCGAATTCTGCTGGCTATAATCTAATATTGCATGTAGATAGAAAATTACTCCCACTCTTAAGAAAAACCAAATTTGGGGAGGTACAAACATTCAGAGCCTGGCAAATGTAAGAAAATGAAGAATTCTAGCTTGCTTTAGGAACAAAAAGTAAATCACACACAGATACACAAAAATGACATACAGTTGATGACATAAAATCAACAACAGACTACATATTTGGTACATTTTTCTTTCATACTAAGAGGAGATCATCTGGGCTGTCGAGATAGCTCTGTGGACTAAAGCTTAGGCAAGCTCAGGCAAAGCACAGGAACCCAGGTTCAATCCCTGACACCACATGCTGCTGCACCAGCCTTGCCCCCAGGGCAAACTGAGCCGGCCACAGAGTCCAGGTGTAGTGTCACATACCTGTAATCCCAGCACTGTGGAGGGGAACCTGAAAGTAGGAGGATCACTGTAAGTCCGAGGTGCATAATGAGAACCTGTAACAACCAAATACATTTAAAAAAAAAAGAGATCATCTATTGTACTTCGAAAAGCACCTTATACATTAGAGATGACCAAAGAGATGATTTCTAGACTGAAGGCTGATGTTCACAGTAACATCCTTACAGCAAATTGTGTTACAAAACATTCTCATCTCTCTTTTATGCACAGCAGAACTTCCCTGTGGCAGGATCAGCCCCCACATAAACCCCTCGCTTTTGCTGGTGACACTGCCATGTTAACAGTGATAGCACGCAGCACATCCAGGACGCCGCTTTAATGACCAAGCCTTACTTTTGCCATCCCACTACTCAGTCTCCCATGACAGTGGCATGTCCCAAATGGGGGCTGCTTTTCAGCCTCTGACCAGATAAATGACTTAGAGCACAGCTGCTACCAACTTGGGCCCACATGATCAGAAATGAGAAATAGCCCTTATCGTGATAAGCCACTTGAATTTGGGGGTCACTTGCTACTGCAGCGTAACAGCCTAAACTAGCTGATACCATTCACACACCACACACACACACACACACACACACACACACACACACACACACAAATGTAGGCACTGCAAGCCTCTAAATATCCATGGTCAGTCTTCATGCATATATATTATTTGGCATTTGTTACCGTCAGGCCGGTACTGAGCGACAACTGTAGTCTAACCAGGCAAAGGTTTAGACAAGCTGAGGGAGAAAGATCAGCTGTATTGAACATCTGAGTTTTCCAGGTGGAGAAAATAAACACATTGCTTTTAGGAAAAACAAAATCATAGCTACAAATGTTGTGGCCTAGTTCCTATAATTTCTGAATAATCAAAATGAGACTAAAAAAAAAACTCTAATTGATAAATGGGTAGATTGCAATGCTATTAATTTTATGAAAGAATTCCCAATTTTTGGAGAGCTTAATTGGCTTCCTTTGATGGATTTACTTCAGTACATACCCAAATGCCCATGAGCTTCCCGCTAGGCTCATGAGCTGTCATTGGGAAAAACCAATGACAGAAAGGTAAACAAGACGAAAGCAAGAAAAGAGTGCAGAGAATAACTAAGAGGGCCAATTACAGAATATAGTTGAAGAAAGAAAGCAGTTGGCACTACCATCAGCCCCACAGCTAGATCCCTGCCCACAACATGGAAGGACGTAGTGTCCCCAGCTGCCACTTATTCGAGGCATTTAGGGCCAAAAGTGCGCAGGTTCAAGTTCTTGTGTATACATAAGACCTAAGCCTATCCTACCTGATCAAACTTCACTGCATCTAAAGACTCTTTCTCTAAGTGGGGTTGAAAATGTACTTTCCTCTCCAAACTCTAGTATATGCTGAAGAAGGCCTAGAACAACTTTGATCATAAAGATTGACTAAGATATTCTGTGCATGCTAACCTTTTTTTTTTTTTTTTTTTGGAACTGGGGATTGAACTCAGGCCTTTGCGCTTGCCAGGCAAGTGCTTATTCTACTGAGCCATCTCCCCGGCTCTGTGCATGCTAACCTGATGCATTTTAAATACGGCTATAATCATGTGCAACTTGTCACAAAAACCTGTTTGCCCATCATGAGAAATACTGATAGTAAGGGAATTCTATTTCTGATAGAAAATTATGGATGAATTCTATGCTCTATGGGGAAAGGTAGAACAAAGGGGACAGAGCTGAATTGTCCCTGGAACAAAATCTAAAGTGGTTATCAACTTAGAAATCTTTAAGAGTACATCAAAAACAATGGAATCATCTTCACTTTTATCAAAAAGCAAACCATGAATAAGTGGCCTGTATGATCTTAGCTATTGTTCTGCCAGGAGACAGAGCAAACATTTCACATCCTAGACTTAGATAGGAAAGACCTAGAGAGCGTTAGAACTGGATTTAAGTCTAGCACACAGTGATGAGAAGTTACGAGTTGGCTTTAACATGTGAAGCCCATGGATTGCAGGGCACACTCAGTTGCAGCTATGCCCACAGGGTACATTCCTTGGGGATTGAACAGAAGCCCTCCCACACAAGCTAAGCAAGGGCTAGCAGGAAAAGTCTATCATTTTCCTTACAACATTTTTGTCTCCAAAGCCTCAGAAGCATTCTTTAACAGGTGAGGTATCTTCTGGAAGGTAACCCAAAGAAGATCCCAGAAGAAAAACTAGGAGTAGGCAAGGCAGCGAGGAAGTCTCAGTAGCCAGAGCTAAGAAGGCGAGAGTAAATCCTGAGCCAACAATTACTTCTCATAGACCTAGTCTTTGCTCATTGTCCTAAAGACACTGGCGGTACAACAAATCAGTGGCTTAGACACAAGGCCCCACCCATTTGTGCCAAACCATAGGACTTGGGAAAGTGGTTTTTCAATCTCCATGTTAGCCAGCATCCAACTCTACTCTGGGCAGTAGTGGTCATGCTCCCAGCATCAGTCATGGCCGAGGGTTTGGAGAAAGAATGTTGCTCCTTGTAGGCCTTCCACACTCTTTGAAAAGATTTGACATTTTAAAAAATTTGCATAATGAACTATGCAAGTGCATATCTGAAGTGCAGCCTCCTTACTTCACACTCAGTCATGCAGTTCCCTGAAGTCACATCATCTAAGAAGATGCTGCAGAGCCAGTGCTACCTCAGGCCTTATCGAGCCCACAGTTTCCTTGGAAATTCAGCCAAGACAATGTCTGTGAATGGCTCTTTCATTAACTTAAAATATGACAGGATGGCAGGGAAAAACCAATGACAGAAAGTAAACAAGAGGAAAGCAAGAAAAGGGTTTAGAGAATAACTAAGAAGCTGAGGTTTGGGACCAATGACAAAGAATGAAAAGGCTGAATTAGGCAGGACAGGAGGATCACAAGTCTGAGCCCAGCATGGGCAACTTACTAATTTAGCAAGACCCTTTCTCATAATAAAAAAAATAAAAAGGGCTGAGAATACAGCTCTGTACAAAGGCTCTGGGTCCAACCCCGAGGAAAAGGAAGTAAGAAAAGAAGGGAGGGAGGGAGGAAAGGAGGGCAAAAGAAAGAAATGGGGTTGGCAAGAGGCTCTCATGAAGACCAGGAGTTATACAGATAGATATTACAGGCTCCAGAGGACTTGCACAGTCAGTAAGGCCATAACCAAGTGTAAGCAGCCATCTTCCAAATGAGGAAAGTCAGGGATCCAGGATGATCTACAACAGCAAGGCAACGCACAGCCACAACACACTGTCTCGCAGAGGTATGGGGGGCGGCGCTTAAGTGGAAAAGCAAAGCTAGCAAGGCTGGCGTGTGTCCCAGGCAGCAGGCCAGCAGTACACAGAGAGGCACAGCTTGGCTGCATCTCTAAAACCTCCTGAGTCACCACAACCACACCACTCTGTTGCAGACCCCAGCTTAGACACCAGTGCTCTGAGAGGAAAGCTGGCCAAGGAGGGCTATGTAGGTGGAAATCCTGTTATTTCTCAGGTGGGAGCCACATGCTGCTCAGTATTTCAATTATCCAGGTTCTCAAAGGCCTCAAACACTAAGGCATAGGCAGTGTGTCATGGCTAGAGGGCTGAGCAGAAGACCTGTGTCTTCAGTGTGTTGGGCCATTAGCACATGGGCTGGGCCATGGGCAGTGGCATTATGAAAGGTTGGATGAGGCAAGTTTTGTTTTGTTTTTAAGTACAAGGGTGAAAAGATTGGAGCTACTTTAGGAAGGAGTAGGTCATGCTTTATAGACTGGATTCAGAGGCAAGCATCCAGAGACAGGAAAATTATTTATAACCACAGAAACAATAGCACTGAGGCCCTGAGCCAGGGCACAGGTACCAGCAGTGAAAGGAAGATTCTGGACAACAAGCTGTGAGCTATGAAGGTGAGGCATTCTCACCACTTCAGAGCCAGGTCTCAAGGAGCATCCTTGTTACTGAACAGTCAAAGGCAGACCTTAGATTGAACAATGACCCAGGGGAGTCAGTCAATCCCTTTTCTCCTGGGTAAAGTGGAGGTTGTAACATTTGCCTAAAGGAGTGCTGAGGTTTCCACAGGTGATGTACATACAAAGAACAAAGCTTGGTACCTACCAGGCATACAGAGCACATCAATGCCCTTCCCATCCTCTCTCTCTCTCTCTCTCTCTCTCTCTCTCTCTCTCTCTCTCTCTCTCTCTCTCTCTCTCTCTGTCTCTTGCGAGCTAATCACAGCTCTGCTTGAGGAGCCAGGTGACCTAAGCAGAGCTGCAGGTCATGAACCTGAATTCTACATGGCCACACAGAGTGGTTGATCTCAAGACCAGCTCTGTCCTCACTAACACACACAGGAATAAAGCATCACCATCATCCAGCTGAACAGCACTCAGCCTGAGCCAGGCACTTGCTAAGAATAGTACAAGCCACTCTACCACCTCTCCTTCACCCTTTTAATCTCTAGTCCTTATTTTACACAATCAGAATCTTGGGGAGCTTTTCTAAGACTGGACAGTGTGGGGACCACTATTGTTCCTGAATAAGTCTGAACTCTTTCTTCATCACTTAAAGTGAACTTGCAGCATTGGTTCAGTCCCCCTCAGTGGCCCTGGCACAAAACCTTAGCATGGCAGGCAGCCCCTTCCATGCTGCCCAGGGATCCCTGTCTCCTGCTTTTTAGGCTCTCAAGGAGTACTCTCTTCAAGTGTGAGCTGGACAGAGTGGCTGGATTCTAACAGCACAGCAAAGGTGGTGGAACACCACTGCCTTGCTCTGTGGAAGCCCTCTGCCCTGTTTTATTTGTGTATGGATTGCCTTCCCAAAAGGGAAAAAAATGAATAAATCCAGTAAGACTCTAAAACTCCAAAAAGCCAAATACCTGTGTCACCTGGACTGGGATGGAAGATACAAAGCATGAGTGGAAGACCTAAGAGAGCGCCTTCAAAGTCACTGCAGATACTTTATGAGAAGCCAAAGCTGTTGGACAGAGCACTGTGATACCCCCAAGCAGCAAGCCTGGTGGCCAAATTCAAAAGAGTACACTAACAACAAGGTAGGACTCTACACAGACCCCAATTGGAGGATCAATTGTTAGTCTGTGAATTAGTCCAGCGACTACCACCTTTGCCATCAAAGGAGGAGAAAATATCCTAGCAGTTTCCAGGAACAATGTTCTCCCTTGGTTCTATCCTCGCTGAGAGCTTCCACTGTATCAGCTTCCATCCAGAATCCCCTAGCAGGGACCAGGCCAGCAGTAATGGCACCGTTTACCACCAGGGCCGGCTTCTCTTGCCTACTACCTCCTCCCTCTTCCTCTACACGTCATGTCTCTCTTCCTCTCCCATCTTTGTTGTCTTGGTTACATGGCCAGACTCCTGATATGCTGCTAGTTTTCATTCTAATGATATGTTCTTGTAAAGCACAATATTTTACTTCAATTGCATGTGTCACTGGATAAATTCCTCTGGCGTGTCTGACATTTGTGTATCAGCTGACTGAATGTGCTCTATGATTTGGGATGTTTCTGCAGCACTCTCTTCAATTTTAATGCCTTTGCATTTTAATTTATGATCAGGATCTTTCTACACAAATGTATATACATACACATATGATTCAAAAAAGTGGCACATACATCAATAAATCTTGAATTGGCAAAACTTATTTCAAATAATCTCCTTAAATCATGTGTACTGGCAATGATCATTTAGATAGGAGTGCGGCAGGAGATCCTGGGGTCCTGTGTGCTGGAGATTTCAATGTGTGATTCCAGAGAGAACTAAGCAGGGAGGCAGTGATGCTCAGCTATTGGCATTGAACTGGCCTGAGACTGGCTGCAGGAAAACCATGATGAGGACACCCCCATGCTTGTTCAGGTCACCTCCAAGTGACAACCTGAGATCCCCAGCCATATGAAGGGAAGGAAGTCAGCCCCATGGGCAGGATCATGAAAAACCATAAGTGGAGAGAAGATAGGGAAGTGGGAACCATTTTTCCCTAAAACCTGGCTGGATGATGGTTTGATGGCATTTGGAAACACAAAGGATGGCCAAGGGCCAAGCGAGCAGCTTAGTCGCTCTGCTTCCCCGCTGGAAAAGGAAGCTGAAATACAGCAGCAGACACTGAGGCAAGGTGAAAAAGGGGCACGTGGGAACATTGGTCTGGAGGGCCAGGCTTGGGGTTGCCAGGCTGGACACATGATGACAGAAGGGCCATCTCCTTGGTTAGACATGAACTCGGAAGAGGGAGGTTGTCCCCCAGTACAGCTTCAGGCTCTTCTGCCTAGATCTCTGACAATCTCCGGTTCCCCTTCAAGTATATAGAGCACAGATTAAGACCTAAGCAGGCTCAATACTTGTCGAACTTAGGGTACAAAATATAAAGCAATACAGTGAAAACAATCAAAACTCCAAACTGCCTTCATGGTCCTTCTCCCCCAAGGGGCCAGGAATGTTCCGATGCTGTACCTCGGTTTCATTTCTCCATATTTCTACCCATCTGCAGAGCTTTACATGGTATGAACTTATTTTTAGTTAAAGTGAATGTATATTTCCAGAGGAATTTTTAAAATAAATTCCTAGACATATTTAGGAAGTGGCAAAGAGGAGCTAAAACAGCTGATCTGATATTGTTTTGAGACCAAACACTGCAGACACACCCAGCCTTCATTTTTGAGAACTAGGATTCAGAAGGCACTTAGCCTAGGTGTGTCTCTCTCCACCACACTCCACTACAGCCTCAGTCCCTTTCTGAACTCCTACTGACAGCATAGGGAACACAAGCAAATCAATTTTAAAACAGATCTAGGTGGAGGGGAAGGGACTGAGATGATTAAATTAATCTTCACAGCCATTGCCAATAAGAATGATTTTGCATTTTATATATCTATTGATTCTGTATTCATAAACACACACACGCACACACACACACACACACACACACACACACACACACAGAGTTCTTACTCAGAAGCTGGCCTGGCATGGAATGCAAAATACACATGGGTGCCTGCCATACTGCCTCACAACAATAGACCAAGCCTGCTTAACTAACACCCACCCACAAAGGGCTCCTGCCCTTAGGTCTACACAGTGTAACCCAGCAGAAACACCCAGGAAAGACGCAATCACTAAACAAAAGGAGCGATCACACCTCAAGTGGAAGTTTATGATGTTTTGGTTCACAATGAAGATTAGTCTCTCCCACTAATGTCAGGCAGTAATTCACTGCTGAGTAGCTGCCACAAAATATGATCTCTTAGTGAAAGGAAAGGAAGAGGTAGAGAGGATCTCAGCAGAAATCTGTAAGCACAGACGGCTTGTCTTTCTGACACAACCCTGACCTGGTTACCCCAACTTGGGCCAAAGGTTTTCAGATTTATAGCAATACCCTAAAGCAAGTCCAGGTGGTGTTTGCCTTATGATTTCCGCCTGAAGTTGAAACTTTAATAGTCAGTGAGTTATTTCCAAGTGCTTTGGCTCTCCTGATGACAGTGGCATTTACATGTTGTGTTTCTTAATAGTACAAAGCTTTAACACTCACCATCAGAAGAGGCTGCAAGCCTTGTCCATAACAGAGAGAGAGAGAGAGAGAGAGAGAGAGAGAGAGAGAGAGAGAGAGAGAGCAGAAAATACAGAAAACATCCAAATTGCCACTTCTCTCACCTCCTTTCCCCTTGCCTTATGTGATGTGTGCACTTCAACAAGTGAAATTACGGTCATCAAAGGCAGGGTTGCAAACAATGAGGGCCTGTACTTTTCATACGAAATCAAGTCAGTAATTTTGAGAGCACCTATGGCTAGCTACAGTCACAGGGGCCTAGTTTGCTCCTAGGCCCCCAAAGTCCACAGTGAACTCCTTTACTCTCAACAAACTCCTAAACTCCCTCCCGCCCACTCTGCTCACTCCAAGTCCTTTCAGTCACTCTGAAAGGCCCCAGTACACACAGGAGATTATTACAGGGCTCAGAGACACCAACTCTGTAATTACGGCTCCTGTATGATTTCCATTATTCTCACGGTCTGGGCTCAGTGGCTCCCAAAACTTCACTGCAAAACCCTCCCAAGCCCTGAGCTTGCTGTGGCTGGGCTTCTGCCCAAAAGGTGGCCATGGACGTGATAACCTCTGGGCAAAGCAAATCGGGGTTATTTCAAGGAAAGGGGCATGGGGCCCAGTGAGCTATGGGTGGTGGGAAATTCTATTGTCTAGATAAAAAAAATAAACGTAGCACTTTTGCTTTTTATTATTTCAAACAACAAATGTGACAGCCAAGCCTTCCTTTCCCAACTCAGTCCCCCTGAGCCAGCTGTGCTGAGACTGCAGAAGTGGTCACCAGGTTTGAGCAAAACTATTAAGAGACTGCCACCCTAGCCCATGGAGCAGAAAGCTTGTTGGCCTTGATGGCGTGACTTGCCTCAGGAGGATGGGTGGCGCATTCCCCCCACGCGACCCTTGTGTGCTTAGATTTCAGATGTTTATGCCTCACCAGCCTCGCCGCTGCTCTGGAAATTAAATATAATGTCCCAGATGGCCAAAAGAGAATCACTCTCATATAAACCCACCAGAGGAATAATGGAAAATGTCAGTGCATGGCTTAGAAAGCCCAAGCCTGTCTGGCAGGGGTTGCTGGTCCCCATCTGCCTGGCTCTCCCTCACCTGCTCCATGAAGGTTTCTAAGAAAGAATTTGTTCACCCCCAGTTTCCTGGGTAACTTTGTCCCACTCATGGAGATGTACTGCACTTGCCTTCCCAGGTAGGGGACAAGGTTCCACAGGGGCCAGCACCAGCCACCATCTGTTTCCATTCCACCCAGGCACCCACAGCACACATCTAGGAGACAAATGTCTCAGGTTCATGGAGCACCCCTGACCAGGAACCAGGTATTTCGCCCCAGTGACTGTCTTTTCTGTTAAGTGCACTGAACTCTCAATTTTCATTTCACTGACATCATTTTCTATCCAGACAAGGACAAAACATAAGTTCTCACCCAGCAAGCACATGGTCCTCTGGCAGCTGGTAGAAGCTGATACACAGAAATGTTTTAGGGAAATGGAGGAAGATACTTCTCCAAGGCATGGAGACTGGGCACACAGAATAACAAAGGCTCAGTACCTCTAAGTGCTGCCTGTTACTAAGTCTCAGTAGTGCTCACTCTCCCTTCAGAGCAGGAAATGCTCCTCCACAGAGGTTCCATTGTATGAGCTGATTAAGGCAACTGGGTCAGTCAGCTTCCTAGCACCATAGTGAAACACTTCAGAAAATTCACTTATAAAGAGGAGAAGTTTGCTATAGCTCAGTGTCGGAGAATCCAGTCTAAGATAAATTTGGCTCCAGTGCTCTGGACTGTTGTGAGCTAGCACAGCATAGCCAGAGCATGTGGTGGGATAAACCCACCTATATATTCCCGTCCCTTCATCTGGAGCTGATACTCCTTTGAAGGGCATGCCCTCAATGACCTCGGGACCACCTGGTGGGCCCTACCTCTCAAAGATTCCAACATCTTCCAATAATATTACCTTGAGGTCCAAGTTTGTAACACATAGACCTTTCGGGGACATTCAGGATCCAAACTATAACATCAATGCCTTTGGGATTTAGCATTCGCTTTTCTAGGAAACTGAAATCATTGATAATAGTAAAAGCAGAAACACTAAAACAGCCAATAGAAATGTCCACCAGGTCTGTCTCTGTTCAAAAATGCATGCAGCTCTTTCTTGGTGTGTACTGAGGCTCTCTGGACACAATCTCAGCAAGTTGTCTCTCTGATTGCCCAGCCCATGAAGGCCCAGACTGAAGGAGGAGAGCTGCAAGAGCTGGCCCATGTTTCCCCCAGCAACACGGAAGTGGCAATTAATGACATACATTAGAAGAGCTAGGAAGACTGTAACAATCAGACACTGGCAGCATCTTCTCTTGGGGTCTAAGAATCTCAGTTGAGTGTGTGAGTAAATATAGAGTCACAGCAGCAAGAAATGATTTAATTATATTTACTATGCTCTTCGCAGAGAGGGCTGCGACCTGTGAAATATAATTCCTGAAGATGTGTAGACAATGAGAAATTTGTTCTCCAGTTATGACACTGAAGGCAGTCTCTAAAATGAGGTGCACCTCTTCCTGGGCACTGTGGGAAGCGCAGTGCACTGTATCCATCAGCTTCACAGAGGCCCTGGCTACAGCCAAGTACCTGGTTTTCTTTTTCAGATACTACGTACATGCACATTCCCCACTTGCACTGCTGCCTGCCTCTCGCTCTGCATGCTGTCCCAATCCAGATCCAGGTCCTATGCTGGGATCATACTAAATCATCAGGGAAAAAATGATTATTGGCTGTTACATAGTAGTATAGTAAAATACACAGAGTCTTCTAGGTTTGCATAGACCTATTTATTCCCTGCCCTTCATCTGGAGCTGATGCTCAGAAATGCACCAAAGGAAAACATAGGGATCAAGGCTCAGTCTCCATCAGGCAATACCTCTTTACTTAGTCTAACTCACGCAATGTTCAAAGAATCTCAAAGGCAGTCTAAATAAGAGTAGGAGCTTCACATGGAATCAGCGACATTTATTAGGAATGGGCTGAAGTACAGGTATTAGCAACAGAATACAGGACCATATCCTGCAGTCTTAGACTCAGTCCTCAGCAAGGAGGGCATGCTATGGCACCTACTCCATCTCACTGAGATGAGAACACTCCCAACAATGCCAGCGGGTCAACATCACCTGGTGCCCCAGGAGCCAACCAGCTTCTGGGGTACAAGGAGCACAGGCCAGGTTCTCAGACCATACTACTCCACTCTACCTTCAGCAGTTTCTACACTCCCATGGCATCTATGGTTTCCTGTCCCACAAGTTGGCTCTCAGCTCCATTAGCAACTCTAGCAGCTCTGTGCATTCCTCCATCTGTTCCCTGAATGGATTCCAGATGGATGCACCAGCCAGAAGGGTTGGAGTAGAAGAAAAGGCATGTTCCCACCCCCACCTTTCCCAACCGCTAGACCTAATAAAGCCCTTGCCTTAGGGCTCAACTCTCAGTTGAACAGAGTGCACCATTTGGAACGACCTAATGAGGCAGGCCTAACACCTCTCCTTTGCACATCGGCTCTAAAAAAGTGAATACACAGGTCCCATAACAACCTCAGCACAAAGGCAGGGAAAAGACAAGATCACCGTGACATCCACAGCAGCGTATCTGAGCTCCAACAAGTCCTCGCAGCCCAAAAGGCTCACGGCATTAACAAGCCATGAGATAACAGCCATCACTGTGGGGACAGATTGTCTTCACAGTCATCAAAACAGCTGCACCTCATTCCTACCTTCTTTAACTTGCCGCTCTTGGTGCCCACGAAGGCCAGAGAGTGATTCTTGTAGACATAGGCGATAACAGAAGTCATGCGGTCCCTGTCCTCTGTGAAGACTGGAATGCCACGCACCATCTCAGACACTCCCAGGGGGGCATTCATATCCAGGCCACAGAAATTATCATCAATGGTTAAGAGCTGAAAATTAAAGGAAAGGAAAGTTAGGAAGGTGTATCAGGGCAGTTGGCAAGGGTATGAAGTCAAGGAGCTCTAGAGCTAAAACAATCCTTGGTAATGGATCCTCTGATATAAATCCTTCCCTTTGCATGTAGAAAATTTCAATTGTGGAGAGAATAGGTAGCCTGGATATACCCCTGGCTATTCCCCCAGCCATATTCCAGTCCTTCCAAGGGACCATCTTGCTGGCTTTGTTTGTCCATTGTCACTGTCACCTGGACAAGCAATAAGCCAAGACCTGACCAGCATGGGCTCCAGACAGCTCAGCTCAGGCACAGGAGAGAAGTGGTCTTCACACCTGTACTCTAATCTAGAGAAAAAATCCAGTGAAGACTCAAAAAACTAAAATTATGACCAAATATATGAATGTGAATCACAGGATCACAGTGAATGTCAAGTTTGGACAACCAGCTAGGGAAAGGAAGAACCCCTGTTCATCAGCTTGGCAGCAGCCATCCACAAGTCTGCTGTCAGGCTCCCTGTCTGTTAGAGCATGGCAACAAGGCGAAGTCTTAGCTTTGCCATGTATTCACCAGCATTTCCCAAAGTGCCATTTGTGGAACCCAAGGATGATCCACAGGATGTCCTACATAAAAAACTTTCAATAAACTAGAGAACATCCTAATAATGGAAAGCCTTTTGAAGAAGCAATATGTTTAAACTTCTTACCAGCTTCCCCAAATATTTCATTCCCAAATCAGTATAGACCAGAATAGCTGTCAGCATTCCCAAAAGAGACTACCCTGGAGATATCCTGTGGGATGCACCAACTCAACTCTTCTACTAACTCTAGGACATATCACCTCAGTAGTCAGGAACCAGCAGGGAAAGCTTCCAGGCCAGTCTTTTACAGTGTCTTCCCTGGGTCTCCCTCTTCTCCACCTCAGGTCTCCAGCTCCCAATGTAATAGATCTTTGTGGAAATGGGGGTCCCTGACAGGTTCTGTCAAATGAGGGAGTGTTCAGGCCCCATGATGATTAGTGAGGCACCTTCAGCACCCGTAAGCAAAGAAAGAGTTCTCAGTTAGGCCTGAGGTGCTGGGAACTTAGCGGACTTTCCACCACATTTTGGAAATCCTGTGTGGCCTCAAAAGGGTTACTCTGTCTTCCTGTGCTTTTATTTTCCACTCTATAAAGATGAAGGAAACAATTGCTGTTTTTTGATGGGCTACCATAAAGCCTATTGAGCTCAGGCCCATAAACATCTTTGGACCTTTTGGAGAAAAGAACGAAATAAAATACAAGGTGTCACATTTTTAAAGGCTTCAGTCCAGCCAAAGCAACAGGCATCTGGAGAACAGAAGGCAGGCTCTTTCCAGCCAAGCTACGTAAAAGTGGCCAACTTGGCTCTCCAGGGTTGGGGCTCCTTTGCCCCCTCCAAAAAGGGATAGGGACAGACATCACCCAATTCAGGTAAGGGAATATGCGGAACATCAACAGCTTTCTCTGAGCCCCTTCCTGCATCTTCCCATGGTAGAGCAGCCCAGGTGCATAGGGGTAAGGGTGGGCAAGCCTGGGTAGACAGGCTACATGCACAGAAGATATCTGCCTCCTGTCTTTGATAGCCTCTGGCTTCTCCTACTTCACCTGGTCAAACAGCCCAGACCAAATGCAACTCTCACTTCTCCCACTAAGAAGAACCACAGCAGCTGAGTTTAGGAGAGAGCTTTCAAAGTCTAGATGATGTTTAATGTTCATCCCATAAGGAGGACCTGGGGAAGGAGATGCATGATAGAAGGCAATGGGATGGAGAGAAGGCCAGTAGAGATGATCCAAGTTAGGGCAGGTGATGCCCATTCCTTTCTGGATGTCATGGTAGTATCCTAACAGGTATCACCAGCAGCCTAGAGGACTGGGAATCCTCAAAGTCCTTGAATGTTGGCTGAAGCAGCCTTAAATTGGCTGCTTTCAGCTCACAAAAAATCTGCACCCCTACATTTCTGGGGCCTGATCTGTGCTTTAGGACCTCTGCCATCACCAAAACTTCTAATTTAGCCATGTGACCCCTTCTCTGAGTGCATGAGTCAGAATAATTGTCTTTTCTACAAAGGGGGAAAATGAGGCAGGGAAACATGGCATGTTCCAGTCCCACACTGCCTCTGTCACACACACACACACACACACACACACACACACACTCCTCATTAACCTGGTCTCAGCTGTTTCAGCCTCCTGAATGAATTTTTTTTCAGTTCCCAATGCATTTTTTCCCTTTGGTAGGTCAAAACACACGCAAATCAACAGCCACCTATGAAAGGATATCATACATGTGGATAGCTGCATCATTAAGTCATGCTTGCTCTGAGGCAGAAAGTCAGTGACCCGTGACCCTCTTTCCATGTAGCACCTCATGCAGCCAGGGTGTGGTTGAGGGGTGTTTGCATCAGAAGGAAGGGAGGACAGCCCTTCCTTGCAGACCATTTTCAGTTCATGCAGCTCCCTACCCAAGTCCATCAGGAGGCAAGGGCTTGGTCTACTTCCCTACACCATGACTGTCATCTGCTCATTGCCTACCCATTTGTCACTGGGTTTGAATGAGGCAAAAGATGTAACTGGGGCTCATAAAGTACCACCTGGAACAATGACATCTCTCATCCCAAGCTTCCTAGGGTTCTGTTTTTGCCTCCCACTGAGGCCCCAGGAGATGAGGATGTGATCAAAGCATACGACTGAGCTCAGCCCAGGACCGTATGGATGCTTAGGTCCCCCCACTGTAGCAGGATATGGCTTTATTTTGCTTCCTCACAGCTGGGGTGATTGGGTTAGGAGTGGTAGAAGCATATCATAGGATAGGTTTGCATGGTAGCTCAGATATTCCTTCACTGTACCACATGATTTATTAAAGGGCAAACCAGGGCCAAGGAGATAACTGGGTAAGGCACTGAGAGAAGAGGCAACTGTGAGAAAGAAGTACTTCAGCAATGGAAGGTACTGTACATTGATTTCTAGTGGAAATCCTGCCAAGACTAGAGGAAGTTCCTGCAGGGAGTGGTCCTAGCTTGCTGCCTGTGCTGTAGCCACAGGAAATAATTGTATGGGAATGGAGCAAGAAGGAACCCAGTGCTCACAGATCCTGCAGGTAGCAAAAGAGAAATCTGGGAACACCAGGCTTATTAGTAAAAGGCTCAACAGGTGAGAGGTGGTGTGGATTCCTGAGCACACTGAGTGATGAGGGAGAGTGGCTTTCTGGCTCTGCCAGAGCATTCCCCTGAGCCCCATTAACAGCAAGATGAGAACTATAGCCAGAGGAGCCAGGACTGGATTCGGTTGTAATCAGCTTAGCTGCACAGGCCCAGGGCTGGGCTCCTCTCCAGTCACTCCACAAATATCCATGGGTAAGTCATGGCCACCATCATCACACTTGTTAATTAGAGAACAACTCCAAGGGAAGCACCTAAGGGTCCATCACATGGAGGGATAGGGGGTGACCACCTGGCCAACCCCATCCACAGACCTGCTAGATCACTTCTATCAAGGGGACATTGTATCTCCTTTCCACTTCCCCAAAGTCCTTGTGGAATGTGTGGAGATAGGATAAATTAAGAGAGGTGATCCAGTGTACTCCAGGGACTATGAGCTTAAGGATGGAGATCATGTGTTATGTATCTTTGTATATACTTGTAACTTAGTACCCAATTCTTGGCAGGTTAAGAAATGTGTGTTGGATGGATAGATGGATGGATGGATGGATGGATGGATGGATGGATGGATGGATGGATGGATGGATGGATGGACCAGTGGATGGATAGATAGATAGAAGGACAGATGCATGACTAGATAAAATCTGGGTTTCACAGTGGCTAACTGCAGAACTAGATTTTAACCTTATTTCTGCTACTTACTTTGTGTGACCTTTAGAAAAATCCCTTAAGTTCTTTATTCTTTAGTTCATCATCTGTAGAGTGAAGATTATAAAACTAGTACACACTCCCTAGTGCTATAGAGATTAAATAATTTAATCCATATAGAACAGTATCCACCACTTAGTAAATACTATGAGAATGCTAGCCTTTCTTATGGTCTGTCACTACTAGAAAAGTCAGATACACATTGAGTCTCAACACCTGAGGAAATCTATGGCATCCACCTCAAAGGTGTGGTGCTGGTTAAGATGCTATTACTGTCAAGGTAAAACAGCAAAGAGGATGCTTCTTAAAGATCAGTCAGGATGAGGTAGGTGAAGGAACAGAACAGTCATTTGGATCTATGAGGCAGAGCAAATCCAGATCTGGGAGCCTCACCCCTGCCCCCTTCACTCCACCAGAAAGCCCAGAGCTGACCGGAGCACGTGCACCTTCATGCCTCACCAGGCGAAGGGTGGAGGTTCAGGAAGTCTGACCTCCAGCCCACGTGGGCTCTGTTGCTGAGAGCACCAGGGAGCAGAAGCCCCAGTGGGACCTGGGTGCCAAGGGACACTGCACAACCTCCCCATGGCTGGCTGAGCAGCAGCAGCCTGGTGAGGTGGTGCGGGGAGCTGGAGCTGACACTCCGAATTACAATCTAATAGCTTACAGCGCTTCCCTTGCGCACCACAGCAAAGGTTACCGTGCAATTACGTGTCGCTACATACAAATGACAGAGCAGTTACGGTTACTTTACCAATTACAGGGAAATTGCTCCCACTCTGCAGAGAGACTGGCACTCTGAAAAGCTCTATCATCTCCACAGAAAGAGGATTTTAAATACTGCCTGTGTCCTTCCTCAGCAGTGTCACCAGGGTTGGGGACAAAGCAGCCACCCAAGGAGGCCAGAAGGGTTTGGTGGTGCCTATGGAGACTCCCTAAGAAGAGCTGGAGGTGGGAGCAGATTTGGGAGCTGGGTAGCTGCCCTGAGACCTCGGAGCATCACCTTCCAACCTCACACCCCAGTACTAAACTCTTAAAAGAAACATGCATTCCCCTGAGCACCATACCAACCCATCTTGAAGACAACAGAGGATGAGGTGGGGTCCCTGTCTGACCCTAAATCACCTAGAGCCCAGCTGGCACAGCCTCTGCTCTATTCTTCCCACCCCTCCCTGACCATGTGAAGCTGTTTTAGCTGCATCCCTTGGCTGCCCCACCTTTGCAGAAACCCCACTGAGCCCTTATTATGGGAAGGTCAGAGCTGCTCCAGAGCTCAGTGGTGCAAAGGCAGTGCTAACGAGGCTCAGGTCAGCAGGTCCATGCCCCTGTGGGCCAATTAGCTAAGCTCTGGGACACAGGCTCTTCTTCCATAGCCATGGGCCCTCCTACCCTAGGCATCCGTTGTTTACTAATATTCTAAACTGACTCCAAAATGCAGAACAGATACTCAGTAGGTGGGATAGATACAGGCAATTGCTGCACCCATGCAGACCTTCCCTTGCTCTATGAGCAGCTTCCAGAAGCAAAGAGAAGCCTCTTAACCTCTGGGAGAGAACCAGTCCTCTGCCTTTCTGCAGAAGAAGGTGTTGTCCAACCTCATGTATGGAGTAGTCCCCACCTTCCCCTGAAAGTGGGACATCAGTCCTCCTGCTCATTAAACTGGGAAAAAGACCCTGGAGCTCAGCCCAAACTCACTCACTGGGATCACCCAAGCCTTCAGTGGAGCCTTTCGGGTTCCTTGGTGCACTGGAACTCTGCTTTCAACAGGAGACTAAGACACTAAATTGAGACAATGCTTTTTATAGATCTTCACTTACTAATTTGCTTCAGAGGGTTGATTAAGGATCAAGCACTAGAAGTGGCTCCAAAGGTAAAGGTACAAAAGTTTGTTTCTGCCCTAAGAATTGCCCCTTCCCTCCTAAGGGAGAGAGACCCAAGATGTGGAAAAAATAGGCCATCCATGTCCTGTGTCAGTTTTGTATGTGGAGAGACCAAAGAGAGAACCCACAGACTACCTCAGGGAACGTGCAGGACCTCCTGGTAAGAGTGGATTTGGGCTCAACTCCAAGCTTTCTGTGCCAGGGTGCAGCACAGAAACCAATCCTTCATACAGGGTGCTGTTCCAGGGAAGAAAATAACTCACAATACTTGACAACTCTACCTCATAGGAGAGGAAATCAAAGCCTGAAAAGTGAAGTCCTTCTCCCTGTCAGGTTACAAGGAAAATACAATCCCAAATTCTCAGGCTAGGAGCAAAACGATCGACCTTAAGCAGGAGCCTCTTCTGGGGACACTGAAGGGCAGGCTCAAAGTGCGTGTCTTCTGGGTGTGTAGAAAGCAACACGCAGCACAGGACAGGAGCTCTGGCCTTTGCCATCTCCAAGTTGTGGACACAGCCACCTTTTTCTCCCACAGCAGTCCTGGGCCAGTCACCAGAAGCTGGGATCCTTCCTTTCTCGGGTCCACCTGTCCCAAAGTGAGAGCTGAAGTGCTGAAGGAGCCCCAAGTTAAAAGCGAAGGAGAAGCTGGGAGTGTTGTTAGGTCAGCTTCTATGGACTCAGAAACGCCTAACAGATTCACAGAACGCACTCCTGGATGTGGCTGGGGGGTCACGGAGGTGCGGCCTTTGGGCCCCTACGCGACCCTGCCGGCACTCTCCCCGGCACTCAGGGTCCTGCCTCCAGGGCACCGCGCACCAGGCAGCTTTGCTCTGCCACTCCTTCCTGCCACTGAGTCCTGCTCTGGGGTCAGTCAACCATGGGATCAATTTTTTGAAACTGTGACCCCAATTCTACCACTCTTCCTTTAACTTGAGGATGTTGGTTATTACATCTCAGCCACAAGAACACTGTCTCAGTTACTCTTCTCTCGTTTCTGGGACAAATACCTGATACCCAAAATGAAGGAAGGAAAGATTTATTTAGCTCATAGTTACTGGAGGTTTCAGTCCATACTCAGCTGGCTCCAAGGCAGAGCAGCACATGGGCACATGGCAGAGAGCAACTTTTCCTGGCAGTGGCAAAGAGCAGAAAGCAAAGGGAGAAGGACCAGCTCTGGCAGCTAGCTAGCCTCTTATCTCTCCTTACATTGTAATACAAATTCCCTGCCCCAGGGCAGGTACAGCATCCACACCCACAATAATCAATCACAAACTCCAGAAGCCACCCCATAACTGCAAGACACTTTGGGAAGACAACTAGACACAAACCATAACAAATGCCCACAAGAAAGATAACTAGTGCACCACAGCAGCGCATGCCTCTAATCCCAGCACTCAGGAAGGCTAGGGTAAGAGGATTCCAAGTTCTAACCCCACCTGAGCAATTTAGCAACTTAGTAAGTAAGGTTGGATAAAACACACCAGATCATAACTTACACTTCTTGTCACAAAAATGTACCCTTATTCTTGACGGGTGAGACTCTGTTTCAAAAAAAAAAAAAAAAAAAAGTTTTTTTAGGAGTTGAGGATGATGTAGTGCACTCCACAGTACCATAAGAAGAAGAGGAGAAGGAAAATAAGGAGGAGAAGAGGAGAGGGGAGGGAGAAGAGGAAAATAGCGATAAAAGAGGAGCAGAAAGGGAGGGAGAATGAGGAGGGAAACCCATGAATTGTCTGTTCCTTTGGAGTCTTCATACTCAGCAGCCTTAAATTTCTTTCCATTAATTACACCTACACACATACACACACACACACACACACACACACACACACACACACCAAGGGCTGACTACAGCACAGCAGGCCTCCCCTGGAATCAGGGGAATCAGTGAATTACATATATGGGATTTCTTTTTGAAGGAGATATTGATCAGCTAAGCGGCAATAGCTCATGTCTAAATGCAGGCTGCGGTTGTAAGGCTCTGCTGAACAGGGAGATAATGATCACCCACTTATTGGCAATCATTCCTCAAATATGGCCGCTGACCCCAAGGTGTTCACAAACGCGCCAGGGCCCAGCAGACCAAATGCACACATGAGACCAGGAGACGACTCTCTGCGCTCCCCTCCACACCCACAGGAGCAGAGCTGAATGGAGTGAGCCCCAGGGGTAAAATATCTCTGGGAGGCTCTAGCAGCCCAGGTTAGCCTCCCCAGCAGAGAAGGCTGCTACCCTAAAAAACATTCTCATTCGCTTGAGATCCTTTCTGTAACAAAGAACCAAGTAAAAGCTCACCTCTCTGGCCCTCTGACTGCTTTACTGTGTGCACAATCTTTCTTTTCTCTTTCATGATTCCTAACCCTCTCCCCAAGGTCTTCTCTAGGTCTGTGCCAACCCCACAGGGTTGATCTCCAGAAAACAAACAAGGAAAGTGCTGGGGGAACAGGTGAAGGTTCCCCCAGCACTCAGGCTGTGAGCAGAGACACTGGAAACGGAATGTGGGAATGTGGCCTTATCCACTTAGTTACTAATGCATCTTCTCCGAGTGACTTTTTTATTGTGTGTTTTCAATGAGATTGTAGGGAAAATGAATGAGTACAGGGAATGGGAGGGAGCCAACAGCCACAGCCACAGTAACCTCATTAGATAAATATGTTATGGAAGGCGCCTAGTGAAAAGTGTCTCAGGTTTGGAAAAACTACCCAACAAATTGCAGATGAGGATCTCAATATCAAAAGCCTGGTGTCCAAGCACCTCCAAAAGGAGGAGAGAGAACCAAAACTCAGGAGAGAAGGTCGCTGTGTTTTAGGAGCACTGTGGGAGTCAGGGGAAGTTTCTGATGCAGATATTGGCTGGGTTAATTAAAGCACCTGGTTGCCTAAGAGAAACAGGAACACCATAGATAAAGGCAAGGCTTCTTTTTATACTCATTTTGAAATCTTCGTTTTATTTTTGGGACCAAGCATGGCCCAATGCCACTAGATATCTAAGGGGACTGTTGTTCATCATGATAACAAGCCAGCCTTCCAATAGGGAACAAAGGCCACTAATTTGAGCTGCATCCCCAGGAGAGGGGCATTAAGCCTGGCGCACTTTCTGAAAGCTGGGTTGCAACCCCCTGAGAGCTCTAGCAGAGCGCCCCTCCCAGGGGCTGGCTAAGCCGAAGAGCCACAGAGCAGCTTGGTCAGGGGCCTGGGCTTGGCTCTACAGCCTTTTCCTCATTAGCTCAGCTGCTGAGGCCCCCGGGTGGTCCCTCTGACCACAGTCAGGGCCATGGCACAAAGGGGTTGTCCGGACAGACCAGATCTACGGGCAGCTTGGCAAGAAGACTAGCACTGTGCAAACAGCAACCACTTCGGGTCCAGTTCAGTAGCTCAAATGGAATCCCTGCAAACCCCAGGGAAGCTTCCCAGCCAGTGCTCAGTGCCAACCCATACCCACCAGGTGCTGCCTCTCCCCACCTGCACCTTTGGACCACACAGTCCAGCAGCTGCCTGTCGGGCAGATTAGTCCCACATTGCCAGCCCATCAATCCCGAGTTCCCACTCCCTCCCAGAGTCTACGGCAGACAACCTCAGCCGCCACTAGTACTGTAATTGAAGCAAGAAGCACCATGATGATTAAGTTTGTGTTTTTTCTGGCGGGCACAGGGAGGCAGAGGCCCCGCTCACCAGGCTGAATTATGGGGTAGGTCATTCCCTTGTTAGTGGGAGTAAATTTTATTAGCCCCACTCTTGCTGCCACTGATCTTCCTGTCGCTCCGCAGGTCTATGTGTGAGTCTGGGTAATGTTGGTGCATGCAGGCTAAATCAGCTGAAACAATCACATTATATTTTGGAATATGGACAGAGACACAGTAATGACAGTGAAGAGGGTGTGGATTTTCTCCTCCCTACCGATCCCATGTACGTGGACAGCATGGGGAGAAGGCAAGCAGGAGAAAAGACGCAAATTGAGAGGCCAATGGCAAAAAACTTGCTCCGTGGCCACTTGATTTCTCCTTTCCCCTACCTTTGCTAATGTAGAGAAACAAGCTCATCATGCTGATGTGTGGTCATTCCCTTCAGCTTTGCAGAAGCTAAGGGACACTTGAGGATAACTGCAGGAAGGGAGCGGCTCAAAACATATCTCCTCTTTCAAAAGCATTTGCTTAGCATTCTTAACCGTGCTGTGCAGAGAAGGCAGGTGAAAGGAGGAGGTCCAACCCAGGGCCTGCAATACTGATTCTTAACATACTGATGTAACGTAACGTAACATAATATAACATAACATAACATAACATAACATAACATAACATAACATAACATACAACCTGAAGCTCTCAAAAGCAGACATTGATGGACCAAAAAAAAATCTACCCATGAAATACCAGCCCAATTATTATGTCCCTTTCTGTCCCACTGAATGCAAAGGTGGACATATAGAATGGTGCCATGACAGTGTTTTTGCCCTACAAATCCCAGGTGCTCCTTGTAATTTATTAATGTTTATGTACTTCTCTTTATACTTTTAAAGGCATATGATTTTATCAGTTCTTTCTTGAAGATGAAATGAATGCATCAGAGCAAAAGGACCAACCCCATTTCAGCTCACAGGCTGGCACTGGCTAGGACCAAGAGGCAGACTCTCAAACCAGTATCCTGGCCCAGATTCTGCCCTGTGCAGGTGATGAGGATGGAAAGGAGGACCTAGAAAGCTGGCTCTGCGCTGGTAAGCAGGACTGGTCCATGTGTGCATGGACAAGGGGCTCTCTTTCCCATCTGGGCTGGGCTGCAGCATACAGGAGGAGGCGTGTGTGTGCACGTGCGAGAGGAATCTCACAGTGTCCACTGCTGAGTGTAGTGAGTGGGCAGGAGGGAGAACGAGTCACAGAAAGAGGGAGACAGAGAGAGGCCAGGAGATGATAATGCTCGGGGAGGGAACTCAGTGAGTTACAGAGAGACGGTGAGAGGGAAAAGCAGACAGCAGCAGACAGACATCACTGAGCAGGGAGACAGACACCTGAGAAAGTGAGTCAGCCATTAAGAACAGAGCAAAGGCATGTGTGCATGTGGGTGTGGGTACAGGTGTGCACACTGCTTTTCCAGGCGTATAAAGCAATGACTTGGTATGCCGAGGTCTCACATCTTAATTCCCTGCGCAGGAAGCTCTGGGCTGAAGAATTCTCTTAGCAGCTGCCTGTGTTAAAATTTAATATTAGGATTGCGGTGTCCTGCGTTGTCCTTGCTGACCCACTGGCCCCCAGGGTGGGTGTCTTGGGAGAACATATCCCAGCTACGAGGCCAACTCAGACCTCCTCTCACTGCTAGAGCCAGCACACAGGTCGAGACTCAGTCACCTCCCTGACCTCCCAAACCACCATATGTACTTGGCTGGGATGGGACATTCATTGCAAGCCCTGCTGGCTGAAAAAATCATGCAGTCAATAGGTTTTTCTCCTGAATAGCTGGGACAGGAAGCACCTTAAGAGGAGAGAAGGAAGACTTGATCCTATCCAGACTGGAGTTGCCAGATGACAGGCATCCAAATGCTAAAAACAGACCCTCAAGCATGAGTCAGGGACCCTGAGAGGAGAGGTTTGAGAGTCTGAGAAGAGACTGTGATGCGTGTGCCACAGTGTGAGTGTGGTGTAGGATATGTGTGTTTAGTGGACTACAGCCTGGGGCAAGAGCGGTGAGGGATGGGAGCAGGGCAGGGCTGAGGGGGATGGAGCCCAGTAGAAAGAGCAAACCCTGCCTAGCAGCAAGGTAAGCGTAAACAACAGGAAACAAGCTCATCTAGTCAGAGCAGTGCTTCCTGCTGACAGGGAAAAGAAAACACCCCAAGCAGACAGCAGAATCAGCCCTGGGACCTGGGACAGCTGTCGGGCCATTCCGGATGCTCTCTTTCACGTAGTTTCAGGATCTCAGGCGCCAGGCAAGCCCGAGTGACCATCCAGACTGGGACATGAGGCCAGCCTGAGTGCACAGGGTGACCCTATGTACTCCTCAGTACAATGACTGACAACCGGTAAGTTACAGAGTGCATAAGATGGGGCTCTTCTTCGCACTCAGAGATTCATAATGCTGGGCAATGGGAATGACACTTCAGGTGAAAATACAAAGCTAAGCCCTTTGTGTCTCTGTGACCCTCATTGGACAGGAAGGGCTGGCAGATAAACCTGGGAGCCCGAGGGGAGCTTAGTTCAGCTGTGGTTCCTCCAGAGGCTTCCAGAAACATGGAAGTTTCTCTAGGCTACTGTGCCAGGGCTGTCCCACTAGCACCTAGTTAGGGTCCAGGATCACAAGAGCCTTTCAATGTGCAGACAGTCCCTGGACCAACAACTGCTGTCCAGACAACTACCAGTAGCATGCACTAAGAAATGACATGATATTGGTGCCAGGGTGGGAATCGATGCACAGTAGGTTCCAGTCTATTGGTTACATGGTGCTGAAGGAAGGACTTGACCTTTCTACCCTCCATCCCTCAGCTGGAGAGGCCATCTGCTCTGCTCTTTCTGCTGTCATGCAGAAAACAGAAGGTGAGACAGAGTCTCAAACCAGCCTACAAATGCTCAAGCATTCTCTTCAGACAACCTGGTGGTCACCACTCCATGCTCCCATTCCTGGGACCTGAGGCATGTGACATACATGAGGGAGCCTGACACATGGAGGATGAGTCAGTACCCCAGAATCATATTTTCTAATTCAAGACCACTCTAAGGTCAAATGTGAGGGGTCAATGATGACCCCTCACACTACTTGGACTCAGCGCCACACCCTCTAGCCAGTTTATCAGCTCTAGAGCTGGCAACACCCGCCTTTTGCTCCCACTTTTTTTTTTCATTTGTGTATTTGGTACAGGGTCTCACTATGCAGCTTGGACTCATAGTGATCTTCCTGTTTTCAGCCCCCCAGGGCTGGGATTACAGGTGTGCACCACCACGTCCACACTCTGTCGCTGGCTCAGGATGCCCGGGCCGTGGGGTTGGTGCAGTCCATTTCTTAATTGGTTCAGAACTTAGGAGGACTTGCATGAGAAGACTGCTGGCAGCTTCCAGGGCCAGGGCCCTTGCTGCCATTGCACAGACCACAACGATGGGCATGACGGGCCGTTGGACACTACGTCGTGATCTTCACCTCCAGCAACACATTCCGTTGCCATATGCTTTGCAGTTCATTGGTTCACTTGGAGACAAGAGGCTGGTATTCAGTGAGGTGTTCCCAGAAGGCTGAGGGAGGGGAGAGGAGCACAGATAGCCACACCCAGGAGAATGGGGGACCCTAGACACTTGGCCCATGGAAGACAGAGACCTTGCTGGCAGCAGCACACTCTCCAGCAGGCTGTTCCACTGCAGGTCAGAAATGTTAGGTGCAAAAGAAGGACTGGGAATAGGCACCTTGGTCTATGCAGGGCCTCAGCACATGACAAAACCCCTGCGTGGGACCATCAGTCCTACAGTCATATGCTGTATGATAGAAAGTGTCAGGAAATCTGCACAGCAGCCTTCAAAAAGAGGCAGAGATGGAGATGCCCTGGTGCTGAGCTCCAGGCATGATGCCACTGGGCCACTGTTGTCAACCACCCACGTGAGTGTCCTTCAGCACCTTGGCCCCAGGTGAGTCTAGCTCTCTAAGTCCTAAAAGAAAATGGCACCCCTGAAAGGTCCTTCTAGGGCTCTCCTTGTGCCTGGGCCCTTATGAGATCCTTAGAGAAACTGACAGACATGAGCACATTCATTCCTGGATTCTCCCTGTCCATTCAAGCTAGAAAAACAGCACGGCACAGGGACAGAGCACACTTTCCAGAAGGCAAATGTGGAGCTGCTCCCATCCCCACAAATGCCACAAAGTACATGGGTGCTCCTTGCCCTCAGCACTCAGCCACAGCCTGGAGATTTGCATTCACAGTGAGCATTTACGGTGACCGCAACACATTCCCACAAGGAGGCCATGCCTGGCCAGCTAGCCTTGTCTCGACATGAGTACAACCATCCGTTCCTGGATCCCCTGGAGCAGGAAAATAAATATCCGCTCTGGTGCTTGTGGTCAGCAGGCTCTGGCCTCATGGCCCAACTTGATTCCCTACCAAGTGCTTCGCAGAAGCCCCAAGCACAGTAAGCTGAGTCCCACAGGACTCTTCTCTCCTATTGAGCACAGCCATCCCTGCAGGGAATTCCAGGGCCTGACAAAGTTAGGTGAGTGGTCTGCCGCTCACGCTGCTTCTGGCTCTGAGCTCTGGAGGTCTGAAGTCCCAGGAAGTGGAAGCATCCACAAAAGCCTGACAAGTACTCTGGGATGAGCATTCTAATTTAAAGAACTAGGACAAGGAGCACAATAAAAATTCATCATTGGTTATATCCCGTTTTTAAACTCTTCAAGTTGTAACTATAATAAGATCTGCAAGGGACTCTCACCCTAAGAAACATAACCCTGAAGGTCAACTTCCTGGGCTTTCTCCTCCACCATTTTCCTATAGCAGATACACCCCATGATGGCCACTATCTGGGATTCAATTCCTACTACACAGGCCTCAAGGGAGACCCAGACTTCCAGGCAAAAGAGAACTACAGAACTCATTTTGTCCATCATCTGTCTCTAGAAGGAAAGGAAATGAAAATAAACCAGCCTAAGAGCCTTGTGAATGAGTTCAGAGAAATCTGGGCTTCAAAACCCTGAAGATTCCATGTGAAGCTCAGGAGCCTGGCCTGGCCGATGTTTGTGTTGCACAAAACACATGTGATGGAGCCAAGTCCAAATGAATTGCAACAAGAGGGCCACAGCAAAGTAACCCGGGGAATCAGGCAAATCAAAGGAAACTGATACTGTGCATGAAAAGCCAGCCTGGTCCTTTTTTAGCCTGGCTGAGGAGACAGCCCCTGCCCTGTGCAGAATTTCTGGCCTCCTCCTTTCTGTTCTCTACCCTGAACTAGCCTCTGACTTGAAAGAGCTAATTAAAGCCAAAAGAAAAATCAAAAGCTTGTTATCTGGCTCCATTACTCCCAGCCCCGGCATTAGCCTGTCTCACAAAGTTGTGTTCCCTCTGTTCTCTCCAAGGCTACCATGTGGTGTTAGGACCTGCAGCACTGCAGACATCCATGGTGAACTTGGCTTGCATTGTGGCAGGGAGCAGGAGCAGGACAGCCACCTGCCCATGGCAGTCAGAGAAATCCCTGCAGATGCATTTGCTCCTGGAAACAGAGCCTAAAAGATAGTTGGAGCAAGTTTTCTACAGAAAGCATCAGAGATCACCAACCCCTCTGATCTCAAAAGAATTCTTCTTTAATGAGTTTACAGTATAAACTTAGCCTTTTCTAATCTAGGTTGCATATGTACACAGTTGCAGGGGTATTGAATGTATGTGTGTAAGTATGCATGCATCTGTGTGTGCGTGCGTGCATGTGTGTGCACATGTGTGTGTGCCCCATCCACAAAGGGGACTTGTTCTCAAATGCTGACTATGCCAAGCACTCACAAGATGTGTGACCTTGGACAGTTCATTTGCCTTGCTGTGTCTCAGGGACTCAAATGGGAAATGAAGGCTTAAACCACTGTAATATTCTGCAAGTCTGTCCCCTCTCAGACTCGGGTTGCAATTTAACTGATGTCCTAACAGCACTGAGGGCGGAACATGTAAGAGGTGATTAGGCCATGAGGGCTATGCTCCCGAGTGGATAGATTCTGTTGATAAGAATGGGGCAAGTGTAGGTGCCTCTGGTGTTTTCTCTTCTCTTCTCTTTGTCCTTCACCATGTGACATCCTCTACCATCTGATGACAAAGGAAGAAGGTCCAGATGCAAAAACCTGATGTTGGTCTTTCCAGGCACCCGGGCTATGGGAAATAAATCTCTGCTCGTTATAAGCAGCCCACTGCCACTGCTCTGTCTAGATCCTCTCCATGCCAACGTTACGCTGCACCTTCCCACGACTGAGATCGTGTGCATAACATAAATACACTGGCCTGTCATTGACTGTCTTCATTTGAGAGCACTTCTTGGTCTTCCAAGTTTCTAACCCTGTCTCATAGACCCTCTGGAGTAGATCAATCATTACCTGGAAGGACTCCAGGAGGCATTCCCAAAGGTTACATTGGCAATTAGGACTCTGCAAATGGCAGAATTTCCCAAATTATTTTGCCTGGCTCATATTTGTCCTACTGTTGCTTCCCCACTTAGCCCATGAGACCTCTTCCATTAGGGGTCTCCTGGCTTTTAAGATCTCTAAGAAGAAGTGGGATTTTGCATTTCAGCCCAGACAACTAGGCTGCTTGCCCACCAGAAGCATCCTGAGTCTATACATCAAGGCAGTGATGAACTTTGGTAAGTGTTCCCTCTTCCCACTTCATTACCACCAGCCCAGATCTCATTGGCCAGAGGAATGGTCTCGATTTTCTTTTATTCTCCTCAAATCAAGTGATCACAAGATAGACTGCAAAGTAGGTTGCTATTTTTTAAAGGAAAAATGGAAAGAAGAGTACTGAGAACGTGGAAGGTGCCAATAGCTGGGCCTGCTGCATCACTTAAAGAATGACTGTGGGCAGACCCAGCTAGATAGCTCAGTGGACAGAAGCACCTGCTGAGGAAAGTTTAGGCTAGTGCAGGGATTGTGGTTCCATCCCAGGCACCACATGCCATACCAGCCCCGCCCCCAGAGCAGGCTGAGCCAGGCACAGAGTCCCGGCATGGTGGCGAATGCCTATAATTCCAGTGCTGGGGAGGCTGAAAACAGGAGGATCACTATGAGTCTGAGCTGTGTAGTGAGACCCTGTAACAACCAAATACATAAAAAAAAAGCCAGCAGGCAACAGAAGAGCAGACTTTGAAAGATGAATAGAAGTTAATCCTAGAAAGGAGGTACACCTCACACTGGGTCACAAATAAGCAGGGCTGGAGAGGCAAGATGTCATGAAATTCTACCTGAGGTCACCCTGCAAGATGTCTGTCTTTCCCACTGGTCCTGTGGTCATGAGAAAGCCCCTGGAATCAAAGTAAAGGACATCTCCTGCATAGCACAGGTACACTGCTTTCTGTGTTCCTACAGCACTTCTGCCACCTGGGGCTGCTCTCCGGGTGCTTCTGGACTTTGAGATACTTCTTTTCCATGGCACCATGTACATAAAAGATGCTTAAGAAACATAGCTTACCTCTTAGCTCTTTTCTGCTCTCAATCTGTCATTTCCTAAAGATTAAAAAAACGAGCTGAAAATATAACTCTCCTGAAATCCCACATCCATCCCAAATGTGGCATGAATTCTCTCTGCACTCTTCCATGGCTTTATTCTAACCTCCCAGGAAAGTGATTCACAGGTTTAGGGCATGAGAAAGGTCAGCACATGGCTTGTGCTATGGCGTAATGTAGTCCAAGTTTTACTATGCCTGGTGCCCAGGACACCTACTACGCACACTCCTACTGTTCCCAGCACTCCTTCTCATTACCAGGGAGCCAGTAAGGAACAGAGAACAGTATACCAATGGGAAATGGACATTTCAGCTCCAGCTCTGCCTCTTATGCACTCAGGATACTTGAGCAGTGATGGTCTAAATCCAGAGAGGCCTAAGATGAGATGTACTCAGCCCAGCCACAAAAAGGGCAGGAGGAGGCTATACGGCCAGAGTACCCATCGTCCACGACCCACCATCCCAGCCTCAGGGCCTCCCCAACTCACCGCACTGCTGCAGGGGATGTCCTTCACCTTGAGCCAGGCTAGGTCCAGCGTGCCCTCACCCCGGTAGCAAGACTGTAACCGCTCCTTAATGCGGTCATTGATCTGCTTTAAAATGAAGATACATAGGGCTGACTCATCCAGAGACTTCATTTTCCGCTTCTGGCCCTTTGAGAAGACCGTGTAGAGAAGATCATCCTCTGGATGGACACCCAGGGTCCGGCCAAGCACAGCACCAGCTTTGGATAGGTAGGCAGCCTGCAGCAAGCGGTATTCCACCCCACTGCGCTCACAACCAATGGGCACCTCCACATAAGAGTTGAAGGCCGTGTCCTCTTTGCAAAGTCTTACAAGCTTGGATGTATAAACCTGCTCCTTTGTTGTAGAGCCTGGGGGAGACACCATCTCAGGTTGCAGGGTCAAAAAGTAGACAAAGTTGCCACTGCTGAAGCCATAGACATAGTAGATATCAAAGTCAGGGATGACTGTGAAGGTGTCTGAAGGGATCTTAATCATTGAGGCCACAAACTCATCATGGAAGACGTAAGCAAACATGCCATCTGCTTCAGAGTTTTTGGTCAACTTCCGGCTAGAGATGGTAGGAAAATACTCAGGCTTTCCATCCACTGCTGTGGCAATAAAGAGTTTGTCATCCAGGTTACTGTAGGAGACGATCACCCCAAAAACGGAGCCACTCTCATTAACCCCTGACAAGTAGTGCTCCTTCTTGTGAAAGGGCTCCCCCAACTTGAAGAGATCTTCCAGCCTCAAGAGCTTGCAGATGCCCTGGTACAGGCTCCCACATGCAATCAGCCTGTTCTCTTTGTAGTCGATGAGGAGCATCTTATTCACATTGTTGGTGCTGGTCAGGGGCTCATTGCAGGTCTGAACAATGCGGGGTGGGTAGCACTTGGGGTTGTCATCATCTGGCCCTGTCTGGTGGGTCACCAGGACCTTCAGGTCACTGGAGAGCTTGTAAATCCGGTTGACAGCCCCCAAGTAAATGTGCCCTGTCCTCTCATCCACCACCAGGTGATTGAAGCCCTCAGTGGGCTCCCCTCGGAATGTGACAAAAGACCGCTTCTGGGACAGTGAGGGTGGCTGTCGGGAGAGCAGAGTGGAGGAGCCCATCCCCACCATGAGCAGGTGGGAGAGCAAGCAAGTCCAGTTCCAAGGCATGGCTTTCATTTCAAAGGTGGGTCCTCCCAGTACAGTCGCACTCGGACGCAGCTGCTGTCCCCTTGGAGGGCCAGGATTCAACAGGGCAGTCTCCCCTAGTAGAGAAAAAAACAAATACTGAGATGTGGGGGAACCAGGGCAGGGTTCTATGGCACACCACAGTTTCTCTGGCTGGACTTAGTATACTTTGCATATAAGGTACAGAAATGCCTTGGAGAAAGCTCAGCACCAATGATTGGGCCCCACTGTGGGTGTGTGAGACAGTTACAGCTGACTGGCAGCAGGCCCACGAGGGGACTTTAGTAATAATAGCGCTGGTGTTAATAGTAATGATGGTCATGATTATGATGATGATGACCATCATCATGATAATAGAGATGATGATGATAAGAAATAGTATGTGTCTATTGAGTATGATACTGCACAGGTCATTGCTCTGCACCTTCTGTTGATCGTCTCATTTCATCCTAGCAGGCCCTTTGGTTCTGCATATCTTCCATTCGCCCCTCCATATCCACAGCCCAAACTTCTCTGGGCCAAACGCACTGTCTGCCACGGACTCTACCCCATTGGGCTCCCTGCTCGTGAACTCATGTAGGGACCACCAGCAGGCAGAATCAGCAGAAGCCTAAGGGTAAGGAGACCACTGGCTGGAAGTCTTCCAGTGCTGGCCGAATGGACCTCTCTGCACTGCTTCTCTGTCCCCAGGTTCTGTAGATGATCTCCTACAGGGCCCTGTTTGGCCCTAGAGCTGGTATCGAGGCCTTCATACTGAGCCCAAATACAGCACTGCCCCTGAAGCAACCACCTTTTTATGAAGGGCCTTCTTGTTAATGTTTGCTCAAACAGAAATATGCTATTTACTTCCTGCTGGAGCCCTGAGCAGTGACCTTGGATGTGCCTATTTTTTCACCCCATTTTATAATTAAGGAGGCCGGCTTGAAGAAGTTATGGAATTTTCCTGGATGACAGTGGCAGAGGTGCACTGAAACCCAGGTAGGACATCCAAACTAAGTCCTCATTCTTAGCTCCAAATTGTTCCAGTTGGCCGTGACCTTGAAAGAATGAAGTCGCACAGTGCTTCCTGTTTTCCACACCTACAATTGAACCTTTAGTTCAGGAGTTTCCATTGCAGCTGCTGTCTCTGGTCCGGTGTGTGGACCTACTGCAGGAGGGCTTTGCTTTTGAGCCTCTTCTGCTGCATTGTGTAGTGAAACCAAAAACCCACATCCTCCCTCCCTTCCCACTGTAGTAGCCACCAGGTCCTCTGGGTACACTGCCCAGTTCTAATCCTGAAGTCAGTTTAACAAGGTAGATGCTGGCTGCTTCCCACAGCATGGACTCCACTGAGAGGTTTTCATTAAAGGGGGAGAAAAAAAATACTTCATGATGACAATGCATAGATAGATAGATAGATAGATAGATAGATAGATAGATAGATAGACAGATAAATAGACAGATAAATAGATAGATAGATCCTTGCAGAACAAAATCACTGTCCATTCTAATGGTCTTCATTTCTATTCAGGGTGCTTTCTGCATGTATTTCCTGTATACAGTTCCATATATCTTCCAGTTTGGAAGGTATCAGGGCAGGAATTGCTAATGCTTTATTTGGATGTTTCTCAGCTCTGTGAAATTTCTCTTCCCTGCAAACTCCTCAAAATGATGTAATAGGACAAAGTAGATCACAAGTAACAAAAAAACATCTCACCAGTGAGGAGAAAGCACAAGGTCAGCTAGATACCCAGAGAAGAAAAAAGAAAACAAAATAAACTGCATTTTCAGCCAAAAGCCCAATGAACAATATATATCTTCTCAAATAAACATAAAGAGGATGGAGAAAAGCACCTTTAGCTTGACTTCAACTACCAAATGGAGCCAGACAAACTAAGGGTCTTCATTCATTCACACATGTGATAAATATTTGCTCAGAGCCTATGCAACACATGGAAGACACTGCAGGACCAAAGATGGAGCCCTCAAAGAACTCACAGTCAAGTGAATGTGGTGGTGTGAGGGGATTCTGTCACCTTCTGTGCTGTGCAGCACAGCTTGTTTCATGCCCGCTTATCTGTGCAGGTTGAGTTGACCAAAGCAATGGTTATGGGGGAGTCTAGTGCCCTGCTGGTTGGGCAGAAATTTGTGAGACTGTACTACACCCTGCTGAACCAGGACCCCGGACATGATGCATCGATTTTATGGAAAGAACTCTTCCTATGTCCACAGGGGATTGGATTCAAATGGAAAACCTGCAGATGCAGTCTACGGACAGAAAGAAATTCATAGGAAAGTGATGTCACAAAACTTCATCAACTGCTACACCAAGACCCGCCACATCAATTCACATGCTACCCTGAATGATGGTGTGGTGGTCCAGGTCATGGGACTGCTCTCTAACAACAACCAGGCTTTGCAGAAGTTCGTGCAGATGTTTGTCCTTGCTCCTGAGGGCTCGATTGCAAATAAATCCTATGTTCATAATGCTATCTTCAGATACCAAGATGAGGTCTTTGGTGGCTTTGTCACTGAGCCTCAGGAGGAATCTGAGGAAGAAGTAGAAGAGCCTGAAGAAGGACAGCAGACCCCTGAGGCTGTACTTGATGATTCTGGTACTTTTTATGATCAGACTGTCAGCAGTGACCGGGAAGAACATTTAGAGGAACCCTCTGCTGAACCAGAGCCTGATTCTGAACCAGAACCAGAGCAAGAACCTGCATCTGAAATCCAAGAAGAAAAATTTGAGTCTGTTTGAGAAGAAGCTGCTCCTGAGGATGCTCAGAGGAGTTCTTCTCCAGCACCCACAGACATAGCTCAGACAGTAAGAAGGACTTGCAGACATTTTCTTGGGCATCTGTGACCAGTAAGAACCTTCCTCCTAATGGAGCTGTTCCTGGTACTGGGATACCTCTTCATGTTGTAAAAGTACCAGCATCACAGTCCCAGCCAGAATCTAAACCTGAATCTCAGATTCCACTGCAGAGGCCCCAGAGGGATCAAAGAGTGAGAGAACAATGAATAAGTATTCCTCCCCAGAGGGGACCCAGGCCAACTCGTGAAGCTGGGGAGCAAGGTGATGTTGAACCTCGGAGAATTGTGAGACATCTGGACAGCCACCAGCTCTTTATTGGGAACCTGCCTCATGAGGTGGACAAATCAGAACTCAAAGATTTCTTTCAAAACTATGGGAATGTGGTGGAGCTGCACATAAACAGCAGTGGGAAGCTACCCAAGTTTGGTTTTGTCATGTTCAATGATTCTGAGCCTGTGCAGAAGGACCTTCACAACACGACCATCATGTTCAGAGGTGAAGTCCATCTGAGTGTGGAAGAGAAGACCCGTGCTGCCAGGAAAGGGGACCATCAAGATAGTTGCCTGCAATGACCTGGAGGCCCCTGAGGTTGGCTGGGCAGTGGTGTAAGAGACCCTTCCCATGGAGGAATGGTGCAGAAGTCTGGCTTTGGAGTAGGAAGGGGGAGTGTTCCACAGCAGTAAATCGCTCTTCACCCAGCTTCACCAAGAGAACCCAGCTCCTGTGGACCGGTGAAGTTCTTCAGGCTGCCTTCGGTGGCTGGGAGTGTGACCCCAGTCTGTTATAAACTGCTTCAGTTTGTGTGCCCCCTTCCTTTTTTCTCTTTCTCTTGGCCTTTCAGTCCTTTATTTCCAATTTTGTGGAATGATATTTTAGGAGTAAATGATTTTTAAAGAAGAAAAAAAGCCTAAATTTCCTTGCTTACTTTGCATATACAGACTGGATTTAAAAAAAAAATAACAGCCACTTCCCCAAAGGAATGTGCCACTTATTACTGACATTTGGTATGTTTCATTCATTGGAATATTTCTTATTTATTTTTTACCTGTTTCAAAAGCCTGTGAGAGGTAGAGGATTTGATAAATATTTTGGAGGCGGAAAAAAATCCAAATCATTTCTTTGCAAGTCATCACTCTTCAGATGCTGAAAAATGGTTGTATGGGAAATTTGAAAAACTATTCTCACCGATATGGTTGAAAACCAAATAAATGATATTACTAGAAAAAAAAATCTCATGGTCAAGTCAAGAAGAAGCAATCAGAACTTAAATTAGGGGCCAGCCAAATAGCTCAGCAGATTAAAGCACCTGCTTAGGCAGATGCAGGGACTGGGGTTCAATCCCCAGTTGTGCCATGCCAGCCCTGCCCCTTGGGTGCACTGAGTCAGTGATTGAGACTAGGAGTGGTGGTGCATACCTGTAATCCCAGTGCTTGGGAGGCTGAAAAGAGGAGGATCACTACAAGTCTGATCTGTGTAGTAAAACCCTGTAGATCCTGTACTAAATACACACATTAAAAAAAACCTAACTTCATACACATGGTGAAATAGTGTGAGACACAGGAGAGACTGTTTTGGAGGCTCATGGGAAGAATGAAGCCTCCTCTCTTGGGATGAGGGACCAAGGAGTAGGCTGTGAGGAGCCTTGGAGTGGAATTTAAGCTAAGCCATGCATGACCTTGGAGAAGACATGCAGAGCTGGAAGGCAAAGGCCTTGTGAAGGTTCCACATGACTAAATGGGCAAAGCAATGCAGGGTGCAGACAAAGAAGAGTTGTACCTAATGAACATGGGTCACAGAACAATCAGGTAGAAGTCATTGCTGTAAGAACAAGCCACAAGGCTTGTCACAATGCCCCTGGAAAGGTGAGGCTAAAATTCACAGAGGCAAGGAAAGAATGTGAATGCAAAAGGGAAGAGCAAAGATTCCCAGTGAAGATGCACACTTCTGTCTACACAGCTTGTATGTTTGGCAAAAGATTTTTGGACCAAGAGTCTGTGAGCTCTATGAACACACAGATTCTGTCTTGCTCACTAGTGTCCACAGTACAAAAGCTTTGTCCAGCATCTAGCAAAAGCTTAACAACCATTTCTTGACTGACAAAGAGAGGGCCCAGAATCCAGGAGGAACAACAATATTCATGCAAGGTTCACTACCCCAGGGCCTAAGCAAATGCTGTCACACAGATTAACTCACATGACCATCACAAGTGTTCTGTACAGGCAGATGATTTTCCCTAGTTTTCAGGTAAGGAGATTCTTTAATTCTGCAAAGACATGTAGGAATAAGTGGCAAGGTTAGGGATGAAACATAGGTTTGTACCACTGCAAAATCCATATGCATCCTAGCAATACACAACTCCAGAGCCCAGAATGTACTGCACTTAGAAACCCTTTTTAATTCATATGAGTCTCCAGTACAGAAATCTTAGCATATCACCTCCCAACACCAGGAGAAAACAGGAGTCTCTCTGATCCCCAGAGCCCTTCCTGGTGGGTGACACCTGTCAGTGGGTACTTCTGCATACCTTTGCAAGCACTTGAAACAGGGCTTCTGCCTGGCACAAAGCAGGTCCTTAATAAGCAATAGTAGGTGGTATTGTTATTGTTAATGAGATTGAAATAGGATTAGAGAGATGAGGATTATGATAATGGGATGGCACCTGCTGGGTACTTCTCAGTACAAGTGATAAGGAGTCAAAACCGTTCCCCTTGAATTACTTGTTCAAATCCAAATATCTGAAGGGATGCTAGAATGTTTTTGATCTGAAAGAGATAATCCAGTTTAATGGTTCCCAATCCTTGATTTTAGAGACAAGGAAGGTAATATCCAGAGAGATCAAATGAACCCACAGCATGTGACAAAGTGTATTAAAGATAGAGAGCAGGGAAAGCTCAGGTATCTGACTCGCAGGTCAGTGCTCTTGCCACCACATGTGGCCTCTCCTCTCACTTTATAAACCCACTCTAGCATCTGCTCCCTGGCCTTTGTCCGAAAGCAACTGTTCTTTGGGCACCATATGCTCTGCTGGCTAACATAGCTCTCAAAACAGCTCTGCCAAGAGTGAATTCCAGCAGGGATGGTAATCCTCATTCCAGACAGACAGGTGCAGGTCGAGCCCAGCCACCAACCTTTCTCAGCAGTCCCTGTGTGGGAATGAGCCACGCATGGAGAAGGTGCGCCTGCTACCATACTGTTCCCACTCTCAGAGCACAGCCAATCAACAGTTCTCTAATCTGCATGAGGTGTGACAACAAAGCCTGTAATTATGGATTTACTGAACAGAAAGGTGCCATACTCATTTTCCATTTCCTATTAGGCACTGAAATGAGATGTGATTATGCATCCCAAATTCTCCTCACTCTCATGTAGGGATGGTGCAGTGACTCTGCCCAGAGAGGAGGCAGAGTCAATGCCATTTGATAGGGTAACCAGTCTTGCACTTTTCACCCCAGGAAAAGGGCTAATTAGGAAACAAAAAATGGCGAGACAAAAAAAGAAAGGAATAAAAAAACCATGTGGGTTTCTGATGGCCTCACAGAAGGCCCAGTGGAGTATCACCACAAAGGTGGTCCACTGGTGGCCTCCCACCCCAGCTCAGGACCCACAGGTAGGCAAAACCCTCAATCCTCTGCTATGGAGACCCATCTAAGGCTGCTGCCATCTGCTAAAACTGCAGCTTCCAAAGGAATGTCCCTTCTAGGGCATCAACAATTATAAGAAGCCACCTCAACCTAGGAAGACTCCAATCCAGATTTATATCCTACTTAACATGTCTCTCCAAGATTTTCATTTAACTGATTTCAAAGTAAAGCCTTGGAGTTAGTATTCAGCCCAACTTTCATCCTTAAAGGTAAATGGTGGGATGGAGTCACCCTAAGATTGCCCAGTGGGACACTGAATCAGGTAGGGTAGAAAAGTAGCCAGAGGACAGGAAACCCAAAAGACTCCCAATCAAACCCAAACACATAACACTTGTCTCTTCTTTGAAATAGTTTAATACTGAGTGGTCTCAGGAGAGATGGGACTCATTTTTTAGAAGCCGATCATTTTGATTAAAGCAATTGGGACTGTTTTTGTTTTATATGGCAAGTTTTGAAGAGCTCAAACTAATTTTCATGAAGTACACCATCCTCTTGGGTTTCTGAGTGGAAGAAAGAAAGTTATTATAGAGCAGTTTAAAAAGCAATTATCAGGCTTCTGGGAAGATGGCAGAATGGTGAACAGCAGAAAAACAGCCTCTCTGATATTTGGAACCCAGATACTGGAATATAGCCACATGAGGAAGAGAAAGAGGAGAGAAATGAGTCCTTGGGATCCAACAAGGATCTGAAGCAAAAATTGGAGTCCACAGGAAGAGCAAGGAGAAAAAACACAACACAGAGGAAGAAGGTGGCAACTGTCACTTTCTCCCTGAGCCCAGCTTGTGGTGTACGAGGGGCAGCTTGAGCCTGTGGCTGCGCACTGACTACTGGCAACCCCAGAGGTCTCCCCCAAAAACACACCAGTAGAATGCAGCTGTGGGCATTGCGAACTGCAGTGGGTGGCAAATTATTTAGGTTCAGACATCCCTCAGAAGAGGGTATTGGCCAGTCACTACTTTGGAAAAGGGTCAGCTGATCTCAGAAATCAAAGCAGTTGCAGGTTGGCTCCATCTAGTAGCTCCCCGTGTCAGTGTGAAGTGCAGCTGAGTGCAAACCAGTGGGTGATAATGGACCTGAGTACAAGCCAGAAGCCTGGAGTGTCTTGAGATGAACAACTCAGGTCCAGCCTCACAGCCAGAAATCAGAAGCAGCCTGAACTTTAATGAACTAAAGGTCCAGATTGATCAGGATTATCCATCACCTCTATAATTCTCATGCTGGTCTTTGAGGGTCAATCAACACAGACCTGGATTCTGCTCCTTCTGTCTGCCAGTGACATCAGAGATGCACCCTGAAATGGAAGTCTTTTCTGTTTTTCTTCTTTTCTTTGATTTTTCATTTATTTTATTTTAAGTGGATTTTTTTTCTCTTTTACACGATTGTTCCTGTTTTGAAACAAATGTGAACACTGTATCTAATTTTGTTGTCTTTCTCTGTTTTTATTTGTTTTATTGTTCATTCTTTCATTCCTTTTTTTTTTTTACGGTTCCCCAAAGATTTCATCATCTTCTTTTATCCTCAGCCTTGTTTCTGTTCCCTTTCTGTCCCTCAATGTCTCTTTTTGTTTTCCCATAAGTCATTTTAATTTTTCTCCCTAAGGGTAATAGTGCCATATTGAGGGGTTATTTACTGTATACAATTTTTTAGTTTGTTTTAGATTTTGTTATATAACTACATATCTTGTTCATAAAGTTAAAGGTAGTAAATTAATAGTTATTACAATTTGTCATTTTTAGCCTTTGCTTGATGCTACTATTGACTGCAGTACTTTAGCCAAAATGACATAATTGTTCCAATCAGTTGCTCTTGTATACCAAGACTGAGATTGTGTGAGGGTCATAAATGATACTAAAGTCTAGTGTCAAAGATCCAGAGGATAGGCCAGATGGGCAGCAATTTATCCCCAATAAATTCAAGAGGTGGGATCTCACAACAGATTCAGAAAGCCAGTTACCCTGTGAAGACATCTCTGAAAAGTGAACATTTCTTAAGTTTTCTCAATACTAACAAAAATACCACAAATAATTTACAAGCAGCAATGCAGGAATTAAACTAAAAAAAATAGCAAGATATGGAAGCAAGATGTAACCCCAGACTTTCAGCTGGACAAAGGCAACCCTAGGGAGCAGTGGATGAAATAATTTGAAAGCCACCCACTTGGGCTCTCTAAAGTAGTAAAAGTGGAAGTAACAAAGGACATGAATGGGACTCTAGGAAAAATTCAGATCAAAAATAATTCTCAGATAACAAGAAATTATTAAAATTATTGTTGGAGACCACATATTATTAATTAATTCTAAAGAATAGCTGAGGATGTCTTTATAGCATCTTCTGGTCACACATAAAGCCCTATACCTAGTGACGCTGTGGCACTCATGGTGCAATATAAGACCTGCTAAGGGCCACAAGGATCCTTAAAGAAATGTAGTATAGTAACAGTAGTAAAATTTTCACATGGAGAAAGAAAAAGTTTCCTTATTGAGCACTGTCTTAGGCTTTCAAGAATGCTTTGTTCTTTTACTAGCCATTACTGCTTAGTAATTGCCATTACTGTTCCTGTAATTACTCACTACCCTCTCCTATGCACTGGCTAATAAAAGTTATGGCAAGCAAGAGAGTCCTTGTCTTTGCCCATCCTGAGGCATTGACCTCCCAGCCCCCCCCCCCCGTTATGCATTATTTGTCTCTGTTTCTTATGTTATCCTTTGCCGTACCTCTTGTTATGGTGCACATGGAATTTGGAATTATGGAATTCCAGTTATGGAAAGCATGAATTCTGAACATAGGAAGAAATGGAATTCAAGAGATATGCTCAGATATCCATGAAACTAAGATTTCCCTTGAAAGTGCACATAGCAGAATGAAACAACATCATGGCAGAATATCAGATTCAGGAGACGCAATTGTAGTTACGATCATATAGAAGAAAGATTTCTCAAAAATACCAGGGGACCATGAAGAATCAATCCAACAGCTTCCAGATGGTGCAAAGAAGAATAACATGATTTGATCAGATTCAATGGAAAAGCAGCAGATAGCACAAATGATAGTCGATAAACCAGTTCACAGAAATAATGCTGGAAACTTCCCAAGCATGGAAAAGGAATTTGACACACAGAAAAGTGAGACATTTAGAACTCCATTACACGGGATCAGAACACACATTCTTCTCATCTGTAGACAGGAAGTTCAGTAAAATGCATCGCATACTAGCTCATAGAATATGATTAATTAAATGCAAAGGAACTGAAATTATCCCATGCATATTATCTAACAATAGTGCAATAAAATTGGAAATTGGTGGCAAAAGAAACCACAAAAACTTGATAACTGTGAGCTAAATAAACCTTTCCTTCCTTCATTTTAGATGTTAGGCATTTTTCGTAGCAACAAGAGAAGAGTAACTGAGACACAGTCCTGCAAGGAAAAATTATATCTATGAAATACCATATCAGAAAAAGAGTAAGCTCAAATGAATGACTTAATATGGAATATCAAGCTTCCACAAAAAGGAGAGTAAGTCAAGCTGAAAGCTTGTATGAGGGAAAAAATTATAAAGATCAGAGCAAAAATTAATCCACCTGACACTAAAAAAACCCCACAAAGAATCAATGAATCAAAGAGTTGATTGTCAAACCATTAGGTAACTTTATCAAAAGAAGTAAGACTCAAATCCTTGCAATTAGGAATGAAAAGGGTGAAATCACCACATAAAAGGCAGAAATTCAAAAGGTCATTAATATCTACTTTGAGAATTTGTACTCTAATAAGATGGAAAACACACAAGAAATGGACATACTAAATGATACATACAAATTACAAAATAATGAAGATAGCAAGAACCTATAAATCAAGAACACATAAAAATTCTAAATAATCCAATTGTCAGTCAGTGAAATTGAAGATGTACTTTAAAACTTTAACCAACAAGGAAAAGCCCAGGTTCTGAAGAATTCACTATTGAATTCTACAAGAAATTAAGAGAAGATATAGTGCTATCACTCCTCGAGCTCCTTAATGCAATTGAAAGGGAAGCAATATAGCCAAATACATTCCTGAAAGCAAATATTGCCATGATACCCAAACCAAAGAAGGATATAACCAAAAAAAGAGCTACGGGCCAATCTCCCTAATGAACATAGACACAGAAATCCTCTATAAAATACTGGCAAATAGAATGCAGCAAATCACCAATAAGATTATACACCATGATCAAGTAGGATTCTTCACAGTAATACAGGGATGTCTCAACATAAGGAAATTAATAAATGTAATATACCATATCAACACAGCCATGAACAAAAATCCTATGACCATCTCAACAGATGCAAAAAAAGCATTTGCCAAAGTTCAACACCCATTTGTGATTAAATAAAACCCTATAGAAAATTGAAGTAGGTGGTTATTATCTCAGTCTTATAAAAAGCCATCCATGACAAACCAACAGCCAAAAATCATACTAAATGGTCATAAACTGAAAGCTTTCATTCCAAAATTAGGAACAAGACAAGAATGCCCACTATCACCAGTTTTGTTCTACATATCTCTAAAAACACTAGCCAGACCAATTAGATAATGCTCCAACAGCAGATGACATAACACTCTATAGAGAAGACCCCAAAAATTCCACCAAAAGACTTCTAGATTTAATAACCAAATTCAGTAGCATAGCAGAATAGAAAGTCAACACTCAAAAATCAATAGACTTCCTGTACATGAATAATAAACTTACTAACAGAGAAATTAGAGAAACAATACCTTTCACAATAGCATCTAAAAAGCCCAAATAACAAGGGAATCAATCTGATGAAGGAAGTAAAGTATTCTTACACTGGAAACTATAGTACTCTAAAAAGGGAGATCGAAGAAGATATCAGAAAATGGAAAGATATTTCTTGTTCTTGGGGAGAAAGAACCAATATAGTGAAAATGGTTATACTTCAAAAATTGTTTACATATTTAATTCAATTCCAGTCAAAATAACAATAGCATATTTCACAGAGCCAGATAATCAATCCTAAAATTCATTTGGAAGCAGAAGAGATATAGATTAGCAAAAACAATTCTGGACAACAATGGCAAGGCAGGGGGCATCATAATCCCTGAGTTGAAATTATACTACAAGATACTGTGATAAAAGCAGGTATGGGAAAAAAGAAAATAAAACAGACCCAAGGGCGGGTGGAATAGATTAGAAGATGCAGAAACCTTCAGCCACCTCATTTTTGACAAGGGAGCCAAATACTTTCACTGAAAGAGCGATAGCCTCGTTAAGAAATGGGGCTAGAAAAACTGCCTTTCCATACGCCAAAGATTAGAATTAGACCCAGATCTTTCACCATACACTAAACTTAAGTCAAAATACAACAGAGATCTAAATATTAAAACAGAAACACTAAATTTGCTAGGTAAAAGCAAAGACTTTATGGGGAAAAAAAAAAAACCTCTGTTTGCACAGGAACTATCACAAAGAATTAACAACGGGGATTTCATCTTATTAAAAAGTGTTTGTACAGCAAGAGAAACTACCAACAGAGTGAAGAGACAATCTACAATGTTCAAAAAATTCTTGCAACGTGTTCCTCACATAAAAGAGTACTACCTACAATATATAAAGAACTCAAAAAAGACCCCCCTCAAATTTAAAGACCCAATCCAAAAATGAGCATTTGAAATGAATAGACATTTCTTAGATGAAAAAATACAAACAGCAAATAAATATATGAAAAATGTTCAACATCATTGGTCAGTCAGGAGATGCAAATTAAAACAATGCTCAGATTCAATCTCACTCCAGAAAAAATCGCAATCATCAAGAAATCAACCAATAACATGCTAGCAGCGCTCTTGGGGAAAAAGTAATCCTTCCTCACTGTCAGTAAGAGTGTAGACTGGTGTAAACACTGTGGGATTCAGTGTAGAGTTTCCTTAAAAACTAAAACTAGAGGTTCAGGTTCCATTTGACACATCTATTCTCCTTCTTGCTATCTTCCCAGAAGAATTAAAAGCATCATACCACAGCAATATATGCACATCCATGTTCATAGCAGCACAGTTTATAACAGTTAAGTCTCGGAAACAGCCCAAATGCTCATCAAGTGAATAACTGATAAAGAAGATGTGGTGTGTCTTTTTTTAATGAAATGATGTACCACTATGCCATAAAGAAAGATAAACTTGAGACATTTCTAGGTAAATGGATGCACCTTGAGATCATATTCTTAAGTGAAATAAATTGGACATTGGACACACCTTATGCAAACATGACATGGTTTCGCTAGCATGAAGAACCAAAAGAGTAAATAAGGACCAAAATGTATAATATATATTGTGAAATAGAAATGAAATGTTCAAACAGTAAGGAAAACTAAGGATGGAGGAAGGGGAAAGGAAGAAAGGAAAAGGGAAAAAAAGAACAAGGGAAAATGAATTAGAGCTTTTGTAGATAAGGAGGGGAAGAGGAGCTGAAGAGAGGGGAAATAAATGGGGAAAAAGAATCAAGATATATCATGTAATGTACCAATTCCCTATGATGTATGTTATTGCTATATTTATCTAAAATGCACTTATAATTTTTAAAAAAATAAATAAAAGTAGCAAGGCTAGGGATATCGCTGTGTCATAAGCATCTGCCTGGCAAACACAAGGTCCTGAGTTTGATCTCCAATATGGCAAAATTAATCAATTAATTAAATTAATTAATTGGCAGTTTTCTCACTAAATTCCTTCCAAGTTTATAAGGCATTGTCCTGTACATTTCCTCATTTTATTTATTTATTTATTTATTTATTTATTTATTTATTTATTTTATTTTATTTTTTTGGCAGAACAGGGGATTGAACTCAGGCCCTTGCGCTTGCCAGAGAAGCGCTAATTCCACTGAGCCATCTCCCTGGCCCCGGGATTTAATATTTATATATTCATTTTTTTATGTATTTGATACAGGGTTTCACTACACAGCTAAGATTTTTTTTTTGTAAACAGGTTTTTGTTTTTGTTTTTGTTTGCAGAGCCAGGGATTGGACTCAGGCCCTTGCGCTTAACAGGGAAGCGCTTATTCTACTGAGCCATCTCCCCAGCCCCACAGCTAAGATTTGTAGTGTCCCTGTTTTCAGCCTCCCCAAGGAGCTGGGATTACAGGTGTGTGCCACCACACCCGGACTTGGTCCTCTGCTTAATCCCCCGCTTGGGTAGCACCAGCATGGTCTGTGTTGCCAGGGATTGAACCCTGGTTCCTGCACTTGCCTCAGCAGGCATTTAGTCCGCTAAGCTATCTCGCTGGCCCTATGTATTCATATTTATTTTTGACCCAATATTGTTCTTCTGTACAAATAAGCTTAACCTTTTAGGTCATTTTCAAAAACTGTATTTGTCTTTTTGTTTTGGTGGAACCAGGGGTTGAACTCAGGTCCTTGCACTTGCCAAGTAAGTGCTTATTCCACTGAGCCATCTCCCCAGCCCCAGTAGGTTTTATTTATTTATTTTTTTTGGATGCCTTTTTTTTTTTTAAATCAGAAAAGCTACAGAGGGGTTGAGGAGATAGCTTGGCAGTTTAAGTGCCTGCCTGGCAAGCACAAGGACACAGGTTTGATCCCTGGTACCACATGCTATGCCAGCCCAGTCCCAAAACCAGGCATGGTGGCACCTGCCTATAATTCCAGTGCTGGGGAGGCTGAGACAGGAGACTCACTAGAGTCTGAGTTATGTTGAGGTTCCAGACCTGGAGTGTCTTTTGTTCTATGGTGTCATGTAATTCTATGGCTTTTTAAAACTTTAAAAT
>NW_004524591.1:24913070-24931408 GCF_000260255.1 Octodon degus | reverse complement strand
ATTTATTTATTTATTTTATTTTATTTTTTTGGCAGAACAGGGGATTGAACTCAGGCCCTTGTGCTTGCCAGGAAAGCACTTATTGTACTGAGCCATCTCCCCAGCCCCTATTTCCTCATTTTAATTTTATTATTCATGACAACCCTGTTAGATGTATGATATATTAATGAATGCACACCCTTTACAGATAAGGAAAAGGTGGCAGAAGCTGATACATGTCTTGGCTGAGGTCATATACAATCATACTGAAAACTGAATGTTCTTTCATTGCCCCATCATTTACTCAAAAAACATTTTCTGACCCTCTAGACAGTCTGAATCCTCACATCCTTTGTTATGGGGTAATAGAACATTCTGCAAGTGAACACTAGTACAGTGTTTCAAAATACAGCATACAGCTCACACTAAATCTAGAAATGAGTAGGTCGCACATGCTTATAAGGAGAACAGAGAATATTATATCACACATACAAAAAATACGCTCTAGTCAAGGAGACTTTGGGTTCATCCAATATATGCATACAACGATTGTGGTGTAAACATGCTTCCAAATATTAGTCATTATTATGCTCAAGCTGGCAGAGTCATAGGTATTTGCTCAAGGATTACCCTGGATGTTTCTGTGAGGGATTTCTTGGATGAGATTCACATTTAAATCAGCACACTTAGAATAAAGCAGACTGGACCCCATGATGTGAGTGGGCCTCATCCAATCAGATGAAGCCCATATTGAACAAAAAACTGACTTCCTCTGAGCAAGAGGGAATTGTGGCAGCAGCTAGCCTTCAGCCCTGGACTGCAACTTTAACTCTCTCTTGGTCTCCAGCCCACAGGCCTACTATACATATTTGGGACTTGGCACCTCCCTAACTGTGTGAGCCACTTCTAGGTATATTTCTCTGAGGCAGCTTACTATTACAGTCATGATAAAAATAATTTGAAAGACACTGTGAGGGAGAATACACATTCATCTTTGGCAGTCATTCATTGATCCTCTGGGAATCGCCTTTGCTCTCTTTCTCAGCTGTAAGGCCTCTTCCTCTTGTGAAGTTGACTTTACCTCTGGTCCAAGGCATATACATGACCTAAGCTTAATCTGTTGGCTCAGAGCAGCAGTAAGGGACTCACAGTGACTGGCTCAGGGATGAGCACATGCTATAATCAGAACTCTGAGAGTCAATAGGCATTGGATAAAAATACAGAAGACAAAAATGTTCCACCTCTTCCATTGGATGTGACCTTGGAGAGTCATAGGTATATGAATTCCTGTGGCCACTGTCTTATCAAAGAGTGGAACAGTGAGGACAGGGTCCTGGAGGAATCATGCCCAAGTCCTGAGGAAGACAGAAGTAAGTCAAAAAATGGAGAGTTCCTGGTGCCATCTTCTGCTTGAAGCCCGCCTCATAGTGGCACTTCCCAGTTTCATGAGCTAAAGAAGTTTCACTTTTTAATAAACCAGTTCGAGTTCAACTTTCTGATACCTGCTAATGAAAAAGTCCTAAACCATAAACAGAAATATAAAGATATTATCCCACACGCTCTCTGAAAGGGTCTTCTTCAGTGAGAAGAAGTTAGAAAGCCAAAGAAATGTCTATGTCTTTCTGCTCACACAGAGTCACCATAGCTTGACATATGCTGACACATTATTCCAGGTGAGATCTGGGGTGTGTGCACACATATATGCCCATGTGTGTACAACTCATAATTCCACAATGGTGGTCCTATCCACTGTGCATTTGTATCAAGGGATTGTCCTACAGCCTCCCAGGAAGATCGCCACATGTTCTAGTGTCCAGAGTTTGACTCTTTCCTCAAATGAAGTCTCCTTTGATGCCAGCCTACATCTAAAATGCCCCTCCTATCTGTTAGTCCAGAAACCAGTGCCCACTAGAGGCTCTCACCTTACATTCTGCTAAATCTATTTACTGATGTTGTCTCCTCTAAAACTTAATATTTTGAGTGGTAAAATGATGACATATTTTTTATACCACTATTCTCACCAATTCCAAGTCCAGAGCCTTAGGCAAAGTAGGTGTATAATAAATGTTTATGAGTGAATGAATGAACGAATACTCTAGAGTAGAGTATATGAGACAGCAGCTGGTATCACCTATGGCTGAAGTTCAAGGTAAATCTTGGTGCCAACCCAGCAAGCGCAAAGAGAGGCCAATCTAAAAAGGCTGGTTTTCCTTTTCTGTGATCCAGAAATTATGAATACTTAAAATCCTTGGTTTTGTTCTTTCAAAACATGAGCTCAAATACACTGGAAAACTACTTCTTTCACACATGATTTACAATGAAACCAACCATTTTGCCATCTGGAATATGATAACAAGTTACCTGGGCCTGCAAATTAGATTTTGAGAACCACTACCCTATGCAGTTAAGAAAATCTGTATGGCCCCTGCTGAGGAAAGGAGCTTGGCCTAAAAACAGCAAGGAAAACCTGGAATGGCAAGAAACTAAGACATCAGCATGCATTCAGCCAATAATAACTTTATTCTCAGCCAATGACTGTTGACAGAACACATACCAGATAAGGGTTCTGAACTGGGTCCAAAGGATATGTATCTTCAAAGCAGGAAATGATGTTGCTGCTCTCCAGTACCTGAGGGTATCCTGAGGAGTCCAGCTGACCCACTGGGAAGCTCTGCAGAACTCCACCTTCCCAGACCCTATTTGAAGCTAGGATGCATCATTTCCCTTAGTTCTTCCAACAATGGATGTCATCACCATGTACTTGCCCTCCCCGCCTTGAGCTAAATAAACCTCCATTCTTTATAATTTACCCAGCCTCGGGTGCTTTGCTATAGCAAGATAAGATGAACAGAGACACTACATTTTATTTTACCACCCAACTAGATAAAGACAAACTTGAGCCCCTCTGAGATGGTGGAGCCTCGAGTGAAAGGATCCATCTACTCACCCCAGACATCTACACCAGACAAGGAAAAAAAGTCACTGTGACAGAGAGACAGCACATACACTGAGCTGAGGGACATTAGGGAGCAGGGGACACCTCGAGGCCTCCTGTTTCATCCAAGAAACACTAGGCCCTCATTGATCCAAATTATTAAACTGAATACAATACCTTTTTAGACTCCTACTCTAATCTGTAATTTGTAACACTCAGAATATACCATCGGCAGGCACAGTACTTTTTCCTGTCCACATGTTTCACTTTCAAGTCTTAATTTCTAGAAGTTGGAGCCAGTTATTGTTATCTTACATCTTTTCTGGTGAAAGACATTCCCAGGTGACATCTCTGGCTCAGCTGTGTAGCTGGTTGGTCTGCTGCCCAGGTGGGCAGCCAGCATCCATGTGCTTGTCTACCTCACTGCAGCCATGTTCTGGTTACAGAACGTTGCCTCCCCCGTGTCACTGTCTCAGGAGGGAATGCCACAGTCACAAGAAAAAAGACCCAGAGAGCACATATGTGATGATGCAGTTCATCATTACAGAAAGAAATCCAGTCGAAGTAACTCTCTTTTCAAGAGATGGTCGTTGCACCAACCCTGGACAGTCACATGGACCCAGCCCCTCAAGAGTCGAGACTACAATGGTCAAGCAGGACAGGTTGGGAGCCCCCTTCTACGCCTCTTTCTCGCCACTTCTGCTGCTATTCTCTTTAGCACAGAGAAATATAAAATTAATGGGTAACAGAAGGACTGGGAAGGTATAAATGATAAGGAAGAGGAATCTGTGGGGAGCTAGGCACCAACTGAGAGTCTCAGTGCCATCAGGCAACCAGCTCAATCCCCAGGAACTTCAGCACCAAGCTCAGCACAGGCTCTTAATCCTCACTTCCCAATTGATAAAGGGGCTGGGAAACTGTTACCATGGACAGAGCCTTTGCAGCCTACTAAAAGCAACCTCCACAGGAGGGTGAGCCTAGCTGCTCCCATTCAGATTGTTCCTATCCTGATCCTGAGGCCTCAGATTCTGCTTGGCAGGGCTTCCTTTCTCTCCCCTCCCCCCATTCTCCCTGGGTTTGGTCTGAGGGGCGCTCCCCTGGGGTGTGGTGCTACCCTCCCAAGCCAAGTCTGCTGTTCCCAGCAGAACTCCCAGATGAAGCTCTTCATTATTGCAGGAAGCAGCCCTTGGTATTCCAGGCACTCTGCCTCCAAGAGGGAGTCGCTAAGCAATGACTTTCTCTATTCCAACCCAGGCCTGGAGGCTTTAAAACCACAGCACTCTTCAGAGAAGCTTGGGTTCCATAGGACAGTATCCTCAAATTATTTCCTTTTAAAGAAATAGGCTGGTCATGAATTGGGGGTCAGATGCCCCAGCTGGAGATGGCATCAAGACCTGTTCTCCAAAATGGCACAGTCTGTCATCAATGTGGCCACTGTATCTGTCCCAGCCTCTCAACCCAGCCCCTGAAGAATGCCTGACTGGTTCTCAGTCCTCAGAGGGCTGCCACACAGACACGCAGGGGCATTATGGGAAAGTGCTGAAGACATGCCACAGCTGTGGCTATGGGAATATTTTCTGTTGCTTTTGCTACCCTAAGACTTTAGGGGCATCTGGGTCATCAAGAAGGGACAGGGGCTAACACACCATATAGTCCTGGCCTTTGCATGTGGCCTAGGCTTGCTGGTGATTGTTCCCCAAGTGCACACCTTGCTCTTAAGACCCTTGTCATGGCCAAGGGAAGAGACAAGGTGTTAGGTGAATTGGCCAGTGTTATCCACAAAAGCCTCTTCTTTCCAAATTGCCATGGCCCAGGACACTACAGATGTCAGGAAGCGTCACCCTCACTCCCACAGTCCTGCTAAGAGACTGCCTTTTCTTCTTGATCTCTCAGCTACCTCATCTATTAACCTGGCATTTCTGGGAATAGGGGATAAAGAGAGATCATCAAGATTCTTCTGGGACTAAGAAGAAATGAAATGTGACAATCAGGCTTCACAGAACACAGCCAGCTAAGATGTCAGGAGGGGTTCTCAGGTGGCCTTTGGGCAAGTGAACCATGACCTGGGCAGGGCTGTGTAATGGTGGTGATTACAACACTCTATGGTGACATTTACTGAAAGACAAAGGGCTGATGCTGAAGTTGCTCTCAAGACTGCATCTCTGGTTAAATCGCCTCTTTAACAACCTACATCTAAATTGTGGGGAACCTCTCATGTGCATGCTGTGGTTGAATTCCACAGTGTGCCCTTAGGGAACTGCCTACCTATCTGTTAAGTGGGACTATACCACACTCCCTGGGGTCTATTTCCTCACTCCCAAGAAGGACCAAGTGGAGGGAACACTTAACAGCTCAGGTATTGGTTCATTTTATTGAGCCTAAGGGAGGAGTCAATCTTTTGCTTCTGCAGCCTCTGGAGAACTTATGTACAGCAGGATGGTCCATGGAAGTGGGCAGGAGACATCCATGTCCTGAAGCTCCCTGGGCAATCTGGTTCTAATGTACAGGTGTGCGTGTGCACACACACACACACACACACATACACACACACACACACACTGATTATGCCAACATGATCTGACCTATCTCCTTCCTTCCCCTTAATAAGTAAGACAGAGGAAAGGACATTTCCTTACTCAGACTTGTATGAAATCTCTAGACTTTTCTACCTGAAGACAGCCTTGTTTAGAAAGGATCACAAATACAAGGTTTGGAAAAACCAAACAGAAGGTCATGCTCTTGGATCCTAGGGCTTAGCATCACCCCAGCTTCCATCCCTCAGAGGCCTCACTATCAGTAGCCCTGCCACTGCCATATCCATCCAGACAGACCAGTCACCAGCCCTGCAGCCCAACAGCCTCTTCATGCCAGGAAGAGGCTCCAAACAGTGGCACTGTGGGGGTGCGGGCTATCTGGGTACATGCCAACTGATGACAGCACCTCTGCTGTCAGCTCAGGTCTGGTAGCAGAGCTCTCCCCTCAGTCCCCTCTGTGTCCTTCTACCCACTCCTTTCTTTTTCAATTCCAGGAAAAATCAGGAAGTGAACAGTTGTCTCCCTTGCTGGTCTATATTCATGTAATTAGTGCTATTTAATTCCACGATGAGCCAAAGCTCATAAAATACAAAACATATTTCAGCTGTGTGCTGCAAATCTTGGCAGAAATCTCCACTGCAGCCGGAAGCTGAGCAGAGCTATATTTGTTCCTTAAAAAAAAATTCAGGATGGCTGCAACGAAGTTTTGAGGGCAGGCACTACTACTACTACTACCTGGAAATACGCAGGGGAAAAGCAGAAGAGGGGATTTTATATTGTAAACTTTGTAAAGAATCTCCATCACTATGACAACACTGAATTCAAAAAATAGCATTGATCAAGCAATGCCAATGGAATTATCCTCCTTCATAAAAAAGTATCCTGAGCTCACCCTCCCCTCATTCTCAAATACTGCCATGTACTGTAAGGGCTGGGGTCCCTAGTCACTGGAGGAGTGGGCATCTTACCTCTCCTGCAAGCTGGGCACATATATGTGGGTCAGATCATCAGTGAGACATGTACAGTTTCCAACAATGATTCCAAGTTAACACACACACACACACACACACACCCCATACTCCTGTGTCCCTTTCTACCTCACTCGCTTCCACACTGTTGAATAACCATCACCACCAGCCTTCTCCAGAATGTTCTCATCATCCCAAACTAGATCTTTGTGCTTATTAAACAGTAACTCTTCTTCCCCTCCCTGCCCCATCCCCTGGCAAGCACCATGCTGACTTCTGTCTCTATGAAGTTGACAACTCTGAAGACTTCACATAGCTGAAATCAGCCAGTGTATGTCTGGTTTATTTCACTTAGTGAAGAATCTTCAAGATGCATCCATTTGGTAGCATGTAGTGTGAGATTGTTTTTAATAAAGACAAATCCCTCCAAAAACACTTCTTGATTTTAGAGTTGACATTTCACAGACACAGGAATGGAAAAACTAGAGAAAATGGATGAACAAATGCCCCTGAAGCTTACTGAGTGAAAGGATGACCTCGCCACCAACCTCCATGATTATAAAAATATAATATTGAGAAAAAAAAACTGGCCTCTCCCAAAGTGCAGACCTCAAAGGAGACCTTTGCATAATCAAATTAAGGAAATACTACAAAACCCTCATGGGAAACCATGTACATTAGGTTATTTATCAGACATTCTGAGGGGTGGCTGAATAATGGAACTTATTAGAAGTTTGTGAACCAGGGTTTCTCAAACTTATTTGACTGAGGAGGCTTTTTCTTGCCTAATACCTATTATTATATCTAGAAACATTGTTCCATGGTACACTCATTGGGAAATGATGATATCTTGGTTCCAGTCCTGAAAACACTTTTGCATTTAGTTTCTCACCTAGTTTTTACAAAACTTCTGTTAAGTATACTGAGAAATTTGCTTCACTGATTGAAATGAAGTCCAAAGGCTTGGTGACTCACACCTGGAATCCCAGCACTCAGGAGACTGAGACAGGAGGATCGCTGCAAGTTCAAGACCAGCCTGGGCTACAAAGTGAACCCAAGGCCAGCCTGAACTGCCTGGTGAGACTCTGTCTCAAGAAGACAAAAAGAAAGAAAAGAAAGAGAAAAAAGGCATGGAACCCCTGTCTTCCAAGATTTAGATCTAGAGGGAAAACCTCAGAGGAAAAGCGACTGGAACAAGCAGCCTGGACTCTGCCCCCCTGATTTTCCTTTTCTGAGGAAGGCTCATTTGTTAAGCCTACCGTGGTCTTCATTACCTTGACCCCGCGAACACATCGCTGCCCTAAACTCCTGGCAGAAGCATGAATGTCTGTTACAACTGCCTTCTCCTGGTTTCTTTCAGCACAGCTAAGAGAGGCCACCATTTCCTTTCGAATGATAAAAGTTCAACAGGGAAACAAACGTAGACAAAGAAGGAAAGCTAACAAGTCCATGAGAACAAAGTAGAGGCTTCTCTGCTTCATCCAACTGTAACTCACTCCCAGACTCAAAGGCCCTAGCAATCCTCACACCCAAAGACTGAGAGACCCCTTTTTCTTCTTCATTTGCAGTACTTTGGATTGAACTGAAAGTCTTCATACTGAGTTACATTTCTGGCCCTTTTCAATTTTTCATTTCTTTTGAGACAGGGTCTCTCTAAGTTCCTAAGTTATCCAGGCTGGACTTGAAACTGTGAAACTCCTGCCTCAGCCTTCCCAAGTGCAAGAAATACAGGATTGCCTCACCACTCCCAGTGGAGCCAATTTCTAAGGTGCCTTACTGTTTTCCTCCCGAAGGTGTGTCTGACCTGTGTGAAGGTTGCTGTTTCCTTTGAAGATAATGACTCTGCTGTCTTGTTGGGTAAGGCTGTGCTGGTGAGGGCTGAACATGGCTTCCTAAGATTGGGGAGGGGGGAATGGTCAGTGTGGTCATCCAGGTAAGATGTGGCTCCCCAAAAGATGAATGCAATCTTTATGGGTAGAAGCAGAGCTGCCATCCCTCACTGAGCCTCTTTATACCTAAACTTTAAGGAGCCTTGAGAGTGTGGTGAGGGGTCAAGGATGGGGACAGCCCCACAGCAAGGCACAGAACATTAAAGCAGGACCTCAACAGGAGGCACCACCATTGGAAAGAAGAAAAGCACACCTGGAAACCAAAGTGACTCATGCTATATATCTGCCTTTTATTACCCCCAGGCTGCAAATAAGTCCTATTAAAATGCCCAGTCTTGCCTCAGCTGTGCTGTGAGATATTAATGGACAGTTATGAACGTTTCTGGAGGCTGAGAATTACCAGGAAGACGTACCTCACCCTCTGGAGCCAGCATAGCCACGGTGGAGTTATGGGCAGGATCTTTAGGCAAGATGTGAAGCTGAAGGACCTCCACACCCCTGCTTAAGGGAAATTTCTCCTTGCACTGCCACATCTAGGGCATGAGTTTTATTTTACTGAACTGATGACTATATTTTCACTGAGAAAATCTTACCAACTCCCTTTTCCAGAATCCCAGTTACCTCTCCAGCTTCTAGATGCTTTGAGAGAAATTACCACTCCCATTTAAAAGATGAAAAAAAAAAAAAACAGGCTCATAGAAGTAAATGATGTCTCCAAGGCTGAAGAGATTCCCCTAAGAAAGCAATGATTGACATCCCCCATGGTAAGAGCAATCCAATGTAGTAAAGGGCCAAACAGGTGAAAAAAGAAAAAAGAATTGAAAAGAAATAAAGCAATCTCTACTGCATGGACAAATAAGATTCAATCCACAGTGAAAAATCAATGAGGCAAATGCTCATCCTGTGAAAATCAATGAGGCAACCAACCAATGACCTGCAATTCCACCTGAACTGACACCCAACCACATTGCACTCATATTTGTATTTGCCCAAATCAACTCCCACCCCACCTGCCAGCATATTGCCTGGATACCAGACTCCACCTCCAGAGAAGCATCACCTGACTCTATCTGAACAGCATCTTCCAACAACCCCACAAGGTGGCTGCTGAAGCCTGCACACAGAAGCTAGAGAAGGGATCCCCTGGAACAAGGAGATAAGGTGACCTTCTGAGAGTTAATTTAGTCACAATCAAGACATTCATGTGGAAGCAGACGCTATCTGCAGAAGCCACCTTACAAGGAAAAGCATCCTGAAATCACCACGGAAAGAGAAGGGAGCCATAGCCCAATCAGGGTGACAAGGTCATTCTCAGGATGAAAATATAACTCAAGAAGGCTGTAATTGAAACTATCTGAATAAAGGGAATATTAACTAGTGTGAAGTACTCCACCAGGAGTATGGCATGAACATGGAGACCCGCTAGGTTTTCAATGTCACACCAACTGAGGAGATTGCTGTTGGGTCTTACTTCCCAAGGGGTGGACCCTGAGGAAGGACAGAAGTTGGTCATTAGGATTCACAGCATGTAGGGCACTGTTCTCAACAACAGCTGGTCTGTGTTGAGCGCAGGGATGCACACCTTTAATCATGGCCACTAGGGAGACTGAGGCAAGAGGATCACAAGTTCAAGGTTAGGCTGAGCAACTTAGCAAGACTGTCAGACTATCTCAAAACAAAGAATAAAAATAGGGACTGAATATACAGCTCAGTGGTCAAGGGCCTCTAGGTTCAATTCCTAGTGCTAATAGAAAAAGAAGAATCAGTATGTGATTCTGACTCTACATTCCCCAGGCAGCGAGGCAGCCAATCCTCCATCACTTCTTTCTGCTGGTCCTTCCCACCCTTAGCCAGTGGCTCACTCCTGCTGTATACAGGGCCACACTCTATCTGGGTCTCAGTCACGACTGGAATATGTCAGGGAGTCTCAGCTCCATCTGTTAGTAAGGGTTGTGTTAATCCTTGTGACCTAAACCTGGCCAACTGACTCCTGTTGATACCTCAGAAAAAAGTTTTTATAATCATTTAAAACAAGTGTATGTCAGGAGCACCAGGCATCCTTGTCTATTTGCTCCAGCTGGCTGGAACTACTGCAGACTTCTTGTGACTCTGAGGGGAACTGACAGTCCAGCAGGCTGAGCAGAGTGAGGAACAAGAACGCAGCTGGGGCATGAGGATGCCATGCAACCCGTGGTCCTCCTAGGTGAGACCATTGTTGGCTTACTGCTCACACTCTTATCAGTTCTGCTGGAGGAAGCTGAAACTATCCCCTATCTCACTCCATCAGCCTTCAGGGTGCCCATGCTCACACCATGAAGACACAGATGTGCTCCTATGAAGACCACCAAGAGGTCTAGAAGAGCAGGCACCATTCTTTCACTAAGTACACAAGAGCAGGTCCAGTACACTGGGTGAGACCATCTCTTAATCTTAAATATCAATATCTTAATGAATTAGATGGAGCTAGTCCTAAGAATCTGCTCGTCTCTGAGTATACTACTAAAGTCAGATCCTGAGGACCCACCCTGGGACAGCCTCCCTGACAGCCACTGATTGTTGTCCATTCGTGTCCCTTTGTCTAACAGCCACCAAAGGGAATAACAGAAAACACTACCTTTCCACCATCATTCTATTTCACATCTATCCAAGCCACTGATCCACTCTGTACAGGTATCTCTCAGCATATGCTGTGGATCTGTTCCAGAAATCCCAGGATACTCAGGTACCTTACACGATATGACCCAGTATTTTTGTGTAACACACACACATCCTCCCATAAACTTGAAGTCATCTCTAGCTCACTTATGATACACAGCACAATGTAAATGCTGTATAAATACAGTAGCCCTGACTTAAGAATGTTCAGGCTGCAAACCATAACAGATTCTGACTCCACAGCCCCTCGTCAGTGAAGGGAGACTCAGGATTAGCTTACAAGCAAATCTAACTTCCGAGTGATTCTCCTGGAATAGAACTCGTTCTTAGGTGGGGACTTATTGTGATTGTTATGCTGTATTGTTCAGAGAGTAATAAGTGGCAAAAAAGTCTGTATATGCTCATGGTACATATCATTTTTTTTCAAATATTTTCAATTTTTAGTTTTGGTCAAATCTGCCTACAGATATGCCACACTGACTGTGTGTTTCCTTGTCATTAAACAGACCGTGCCTTTCTTACCTGCCTCTTGATGTTTCCAAGAGACTGAAATTAAATCAGAGTGAGGAATATAAAATTATACATAAATTATGCAATTTGGAATACAAAGGCTGTGTTAGAAGTCATCTCACCTTACTGCACATCAGAATCACTGGGGAGCTTCTTAAAAAACACAGGCACCAGGATCCTACTCCACCAAACTCTAATTTAAAGGGTCTTGGGTAGACATTAGTGTTTTTTAAAGATTTCCAAATGAATATTCTAACACATAGCCAGAGTGAATGCAAACTGATGACAGCTGAATCCTCTGATGTGTGGGTGAGGAATCAGGTCTGGGGAAGTAATGGGCTGTGCAGAACCGTGCACAGCCCGGCGGCAGAGCCAGAGTGCTCAGGGCCCGGTCTCCTGAGTCAGTAGGAGGGAGGGGTGACAGAGGACCATGAGGAAGACGTTGGGTGCTTGTTACCTTGATTGTGGTGCTGTCTTCACAGTATACGTGTGGAGCACAACTCATTAAATTGTGTTCTTTAAAAACAAGGCTTAAGGAATACCAAATGTATTTTAATATCTGTATTTTTAAAAAATAGACCCCACAAAGAATGAGAATTTAAACCCACAGAATGAGGGAAAATATTCTCAAGTCAGATATTATATAAATAAAGAATTTTCACAGCTCATCAACAGAAAGACAAATAACTTAAAAGTGGGCAGGTGACTTGACGCGAAGCTTCTCCAAAGAAGATGTATCCATGCTGACCAAATGCATGGAAAGATCCTCAGCGTCACTGGCTAGTGGAGAAATGCAAATCCAAACTACGACGAGATGCCACTCCACATCTGCTAGGATGACTCTGACCAAGAAAACAAGAGCTGCTATGGGATCCAGCAGTACCACTCCCTGGTGGGAACCCAAATGAACTTTCAACCGAAACTCACACACTTGTACATCAATGTGAGTTCTAGCCAGCCACCCAGAGCCAAGAGGTGAAAAGACTCTAAGTTCTATCACCTGATGAATGGATGGATAAGTAGCCACACAATGGAATACAATTCAGCCTGAAAAATAAGTGAAGTTTTGATATATACTACAATATAGATGAACTTTTCAAATATGGTAAGTGAAATAAGCCAAACATAATGGGACAAAAATCACGTGACTCCACTTCTCTGAGATATCTAGAGTCGACAACTTCACACACAGAAAGTAGCAACCTAGTGCATAGGCACTAGAGAAGGGAGAGAATGAGGAATTACTACTTAATGGCTAAAGAATTTCAATTGAGAAGATGATATAGCTCTGGAGATGGACAGAGTGATGACTGCACAGGATGACGAATGTCATTAATGCCCTGAACTGTACATTTGTAAGGATCAAGTGGTAATTTTTAAATTTTATAAGTTTGCTAGAGTTTTTTGCAGGGCTGGGGACTGAACCCATGACCTCATGCATGTGAGGCAGACACTCAACTGCTGCACCCAGCCCCACCAACATCATTTTTGATAGACACACTGCAATCCTCTATCAACCAACTCTCACAATAAACCCCTGTATGTGAAAAGCATGTTACACATTTATTAAAAACAACAAAAATGCTTATGAGGGTATAATGTACTCAATGCTCTATGTGAATGACCTAATGCATTTCTCATAACAATCTACAGGGTAGATACTATTTATGACTATTTTACAGATGAGGAATCCAAGTCATAGAGAAAGCAAGAAATACACCCAAGGCTGTAAGACCAGTAAGAAGAAAAATACCTACTACCTAGGAACTTGCTAGCAGTGAAATTCTCAGCCCCACTCCAGGCCTATAGGCCCTGTTCTTAGCCCTCAGAGAAGAGCCTGCACCTGCCAGCACTGTGATGAGCAGCGGTGCTTCTCAGACCTGGATGTTGCCAAATCCCTGGGCAGCCCAACCCGAGCTGCTAGCTGCGTGGGTCTGGGCCAGGTCGCAAGCCATCTGTATCTCTAAGCAGTTCCCATGTGACACTGATGCTCGTGTCCCAAGACTGCACCTGGGAACCACTGATATGCAGGATTTCACTCTCATTCTCATCTTACAGATACAGAAACTCAAATTTAGGTGTCACACGTGCTAGAACCATAGCAGAAGTTATTGCTGGGCTAAAAGCCTGAGTCCAGGTGCCAATGTCTCCACACCTGCCTCAAAGTTAGTAAATGTCTGAAAGCATAAGATATTCATGAACTGGTGTCAGAGGGATCTATGCAGTATTGGCACTTGTGCCAAAGAAAGCAGGTAAGGAGACAGAAAAGAATGAAAGAGTAATGGCTACTAGATCTAGCCTAGGGGTCAGGAGGGTAGGACAAGTATGCAGATGGAGTTGGGGGAAGCTGGGATATAGGTCACTTTTTTTCACTCTTTCCTACACTGTCCAAAGTAATAGTATTTCATACAAGTCACACCACTTCCTGTGTGTGCTGCGCCGTCTGTCCCATGTTTTACTATAGTCACCTCCTAATGTTCCAGCCTCCCCTTTTCTCAAACACTTGAGTGCTGTAATTATTAATTTTCCTACTCAGGGATCTCCGATGGCTCCATATCGACCAGACAGTCTCATGTTCAAAGACCTCCTCTCCTGTGCCTTCTCGCACTCATGATTCAAGTGCTCCTTTGGTCTCAAATTTCCTGCTTTGTTTTCCTTCTCTGTGTCCAAATTTATAAATTTGACCTTGCACAAATTTCTTACTATCACTAGGCCTCAGTTTCCTCAACCGTAAAATGAAGTGACAGTGGGATCACCCTTCTCAATTGTAGGGAAGAATAAGTAGGGAAATCCATGGAAAGAGTCGCCAATACCTTAAACCTCTCCCAACTTCCAGGCCAAAGGAAACACCCTCCTTCATTTAATTTCCAGAAGAATATAATGTGTACAAGCATTTGTCTCTATTAGTTTCTACTTTGCATTTGCAGAAATGTTTACTCTGGTCTGAGCCTGCTGCCCTTTGTAAAACCAACCCTTCTGAGGGGAAGATGTGCCTCTTATTTTTAATTGAAGGTGTGGTACTTAGCACCATGTAGGAGCCCAATCAGAGCCAAAAAAAAAAAAAAAAAAAAAGAAAAACCACAAAGATCAGTATTGCACAACCTTAAATTGTCCCCTAGAATCATCTTACAGTCCTCAGAACCCACAAGGAAGGTAGACAAGTCCTTGAGAAGGACATAAATTGAGGAATTAGATGGAGTTAAGGCCCCAACATGAAAAGATTTAGCTTGTCTCCAGACTCCCCCTGTTCAAAGGGTTACCCCAAATCCACAGAGGCAGCCTCAGCCCAGATTTCCATCCCAAAGTATCTTCCAATAATTCAAAAATTTCCTTTCACATCAGGAGTCCCTTGTGCTTACTTAAAACAAAACAAAAAAACCCTGGCTCCACAAGAAAATCATTTTTCCCGTATTTGATGCTCCGGGCCTCTGTTCTCCTCGGCTAGTCTGTGAAGCTGCAGCTGTCTGCTAGCCTGCCCACTGCAGGGAGTTGAACTCAGTGGAGGCCTTGGACTGCAGGTCCAGCGTGTTCTGCACTCCTTCTGTGGCCCCTGCCAGTGCCTGGCCCTTCCACCGCCTGGTGCCCACCTCAGCACCATCATGACAAACCAACCCATTCGAGCCAATAACTTACATGAGGCTGTGCCGTCCTGTCATCCTGAGACCCCTTAGACCAGACTCCTGCAGAATTATTCTAACAGAGGATACTTTTAAGAAAGCAACTCACCAGGCCACAGTCAAGGAAACTGAGAGAGAATCCTTCAGGGACAGGAGAGGCTGGCACAAGGCAGGCTGAGAAATAAAACGGCCCCTTTCTGACAATTCCTATGACTGACTCTACTTTGACACAAAGAAGAAGCTGTAGCATGATGCCTACGTAGGGGAGCAGGAGCCATATCGAAATGCAAAACTGACTGTCATGAACAGTCTTCTCTACCTCTCGGCTGGAGCAGAGAAACCTGCTGAAAGATCAATCAGCAGCTTTGCATCTTCCTTGTCCCTGATCCAGGGCTCCAAACTAACCTGCCACTGGTTGCCACTCCCACTAGCTGCTTTCCACCACCAAACTCCACTCTTGACTTGACAAGTCTCCTAAAGGGAGTCTCCTCAAGGAGGCCAGCTCCCATGGGAGAAAAGTGGAGGGGTCTCCTCCCCAGCCCTGGCCTGGTGAGCACTTGTCTGAGCCCCTGGCTAGGCAGCGAGTGCTCCTGGAGACTACCAATGGTCACATGTGGACATGTGTGCAAAGGAAGCGGTGGCGGAAGGGAGGCAGGGCTGCAAAGGGGAAGGGCTGAGGCTTCAGAGTGAGCATGAGCAGGAGTGGAAGCAGATGGGACAGACGTGGGTTGGCTGCCACTGAAGTCTCACCTCAGTGTTCTCCAAACGAAAGGGTGTGGGAGGACCAGCCAAATAGCTCAGCAAATTAAAGTGCCTGCAAGCAGACGCAGGGGTCAGGGGTTTGATCCCTGGGACTGCCAAGCTGGCCCTGCCCCTGGGACATGCTGAGACAATAACTGAGACTGGGCATGGTGGCACATGCCTGTAATCCCAGCTCTTAGGAGGCTGTAAACAGGCGAATCACTACAAGTCTGATCTAGTAGTGAGACCCTATACATCCTGTAGACCCTTCCCTAAAAAACAAAATAATAATAATAATAATAATAATAATAATAATAATAATAATATAAACAGTGTGGGAAGAAAATGTAGTCCTGCCCTGCAAATCAACATTTCAGTCAATGAGTGGCTGTATACAGGACAGGGGACACTAAGACAAGTGTGGAGCTGAAAATTCCAATAGTCTAGTGACATAGGAAAACATGGCATATTCTATGCATGAACAAAATATTCAGTGAATACTTAAATTTTATTAAGTTGTTACAGTAAAAGCCACACTGCCATTAATACCCCTCAAAATACTTCTTGCTCTGAACACACTTGTCCCTCTGTTCGTGCCACCTTCTGAAGCTGCTCTGGAAGTCTCCTTCATGTCAGTCTTTAGTTTCAGGTTCCTTCAATGTTTTGAATTGATTCAAACTATTTACCTTTTGTGGTCATTTTTACTTTAGAAAGGAACCAGAAGTCATACAGCACCAGGTCCAGTGAGTAAGTGGACGAGGACACACTGTAATGTTTTCTTTATGTATTTTCGGGTGTTTTTTACACAGGGTCTCACTAGGCACTTGAACTCCTAGTGATCTCCTGTTTCAGCCTCCCCAGCACTGGGATTACAGGTGTGCACCACTACACCCAGACTCAGTCTCGGGCTCAGAGCACCTGGGGGCCGGGCCGGAGCAGTATATGGTGCATGGGATCAAACTCCAGTCCCTGCACTTGCCTAAGCAGGCACTTAGTCTGCTAAGCTATGTCATAAGCCTCTGATCAAGAAGGGGTGTTCACAAAATAAAGTGAATCTTTAAATTTAAAATTTTATTTATAGCATATTACAAATAATCCCTCTCAAAATACCCAAAAGACTTTACTTCAAATACACTTATTCTACAACTATTGGCAATGCATCTTTTACTGTAATAACTTTTTAAATTTAAACATGCAACCTATCTTTTGGTATCCCCTTGTATGAGGTGGGCCTGGTGTCCATGCCTACAGCAGGGAGGCTCAGGAAGGAGAATTGCATGAGTCCAACTCAAGACCAATGTAGGCAACAGAGCTACAACCCATCTTTAAAAAAAGGTATAGCATATACAACTATGTACAAGACATAAGGCTGATAATGTTAATATATAGCTATGCTACTGGTTTATGTATTTGCTAATCTAATTTTTTGTATTGTTTTAGAATGTTACTCTACTACCTAAAAAAAAGAAAGTTTACTGTAAAACAATATGAAATTCTATACTGGCAGCATTAAGAGGCTATATGGAGTGACTGACCTACACCATTTAGTTTGTAAACACTCTATTATGTGCACAAAATGACAAAATTGTCTAAGGACACATTCTGCAGAGTGTGTGCTTATCATTAAGTCATATATAAATGTATTAGAACTTTGATTTAAAATATGTTTGTATCTCAAGGGAGTGGAAGATAACAGCTGCACCATTCAATATACAGGACTGGCCCCTCACTAGGTTGCTGCATGGAGGGTTCTGTGTCCTGCTGACCTTCTTGGGTCCAATGACATCATGAGACCAAGAGGTGGACATGGTGTACTCATTCCTTAGTTTTCCATCAGTATTTTTGCAAGATATTGTAGTAGATCTAGGCTGATTATAGGGATCTATGATTTATCAAATTACTTTATTTCAGTAATATAGTGTTTTTAAAAATGGGCAAGTCCTTTTAAGCAATTCCTTCGGAAACAGTATGCATAGGAAATTACAGAATTTGAACACTCTTAACCAATAAGAAAATGCACAGGTCATCCTCTGCCTCTTTGTACAAGATCTTCATTACCCACATTACAAGCCACAAGGCCAGTAAATCAGACAACAAATCATCTTTCTCATAAAAAAAAGATATAAAACTGATAAAGGTATTCAGAACAATTTGTAATAGCCAGATTTATGTGCACCTCTATTCATGATGTCCCCACAAATACTGATTTCCTTAGAGACACTAGGAGTTAATATGGTCATTATGGTTATATTGCTTTCTCCTAAAGCTTTTTCTTTTTTTCCATAATTTTATTGATAAACAAATAGCAATGAGACAGTTTCAAATCAAATTGGTAGGACAGTTTCAATAATCAGCACATTGCATACATTCTTCCTAGTGGTTAATTGCTGGAAAAGATGCGGACATGATATCCTATTTACAAACACCATCAGAACAAATCATTCTATTCATTAAGAGAATGTAACTATATATCTATTCTAACCACTTTGAATACACAGATACAAAATGGA
>NW_004524591.1:24900533-24910583 GCF_000260255.1 Octodon degus | reverse complement strand
GGTCTATTTTGATGCCAGTACCATGCTGATTTTATCACAGTAGCCTTACTTTTTCTTCTTGTTCCCTGTGAGTAACTCATGTTTATTCTTTTATCCAATCACTGTCCTTCAGCCAATATGCAAGTTGTGATCAAAATGTACAGTGAATACTCAAATAAAAAGATTGATTGCAATAATAGATAATTAGCATTAATCCCTTCAGAATACTTTTCTTCACTTGAAGCACACAAGCATTCTTTCCACTTTCTAGAGAAGTTCTATGCAATCCTCTTTTGCAACTGTCTTTGCAAAGTATGACAAAAAATAAAGTGAATGCTGCTGCCCAATGTCATCCTATAGAAAGGCAAGTTTGTAAAAATATTACAGTGTGTCCTTGTCTACCTTCTGCCCTGGCTCTGGCACTATGTGACTTCTGGCTCTTTCTCAAAGTCAAAATGAATGTGAAAGTTAAGTATTCTGGATCAATTCAAGACGCTGGGACAGCCACAGCAGAGAAACTAAAGACACAGTAGCGGACTTCTGAACTTCTTTACCAAGTGGCAAGTACGAAGGGATAGATGTGGTTTTGAAATGCAGAGTGTCTGAAGGGTATTGATACCAATGTGCCTTTTACTGTAATAATTTTTGGTAACTTTTATTTTTATGTATTTGGTACAGAGTCTGCAGGGTCTACAGGGTCTCACTATATAGATCGGACTCATAGTGATCTCCCTGTTTTCAGCCTCTCCAGTGCTGGGACTACAGGTGTGCACCACCACACCCAGTCTCAATTGTCCTCTCAGAACACCCCCAGGGGCAGTGCTGGCCAGCATGCTGGGGATCAAACCCTGGTCACTGCACTCTGCCTAAGCAGGCGCTTTAGTCTGCTGAGTTATCTGGCCAGCCCTACTACAATAATTTTTAAAAATTTAAATATCCACTATATTTTTAATCATGCCTTGTATACATATAATAAAGGGGAATACTGACCTCTCCTCCCTGCTCTTACTCTCATCTCTGCACACAGCCACAGGCATATGTAGGTCTCAACAAATGGATCTTGGGTGCTACTGGAGCAGCGGGGAGAAGAAACTGCTGAACAGAGCCTTCTTCTATCCCTGCAATGTCCCTATTTGCTACAGCCAAGCATTCTCTGCTTCAACCTGCCAGATATAGGCTGCTCTATCAGCGCCCCAGACTCTAGAGACTAATTAGGCAGGCAGTCCCTGGATAAAGTGGCCCAGAGGCCCCAAGTAGGAGGCAACTGCTAGGCAAGGCTGATAGGCTGGCAGCCCAGAACCAAGGAGTCATCTGCTATAAGACCAGAAACTCATGACCCATCCCCCACATGAGAAGAGGCCACCATAAAGAGATGGTAGACTATGACAAGTCTGAGGACTGGCCTCCAATAAGTCAGGGTACCAAGAGAAGAGTTTTTCCAAAGTCCATAGACTCCCCACACTGGGTGTCAGGGTTTGTTTTTCTGTATAAGACAGGGGTGAGGTAAAGGGGCACTTAGCTAATTAAAATATGACAAGGAACCAAGCCACTTTAGAGGTCTGGGAAATGTTGAAGGGACACAGTCTGAGTTTAAATGGAATTTGCAGCCTCCCTCTGGAGGAGAGAAGAGTTTGCTGTCTGGATTACTCCTCAGGGCAGAAATAAGATCCAAGTGGGTCAAAAGGCAAAGACTGTGACCCTCCTCCCACTTACAGTCTATGAATGTTATGGTTGGGACCCAAAATATCCCCCAAATGGTTCATTATGTCATAGGCTTGGTTGGCAGTTGATGGGCTTTGGGGATATAATTGGATCATAAGAGCTTGGACCTTGTCAAGTGGATTAATCCACTGATGAATTTATTCACTGAATGGATTTGTTACAAGGTGAGGCCTAATTTGATAAGGCAGGACACTGAGGTGGCTTTGAAGGGCACATATATTGACCCTAGTCTCTTCCTCCTGGTTCTTTCCTTCCTTCTTTGCTTTCTGGATGTCACCATGCCCTTTCCCATGATGCTTTGCCTCATTGCAATCCAAAAGCAACAATGAGCCAAATCTTTCCTCTTTTGAGTTGATTTTCTTGAATATTTTGTCACATCAACGGAAAGCTGGCTGACACAGTGGGGTTTGTCCAGCAACAGATCAAAATGCTCCACATGCTCACAGGCAGGAGACAGATGTCCATCTGGCAAGGAGACTTTGCACACAGTTGACTCCCTCCAAGGGCAGGAGGCTGGAGGAGGTCATAGATATCACAAGCACTCAGCCATGTCTGATCCACCAAGCATTCAGCATTTGGAAGCCTTGTACAAACTATTGATCTACTAAGATGTAGGGCTCATCTGGTCTGAAATGATAAAAATCACCTTTTTTTCCATAATTTTATTGAGAAATAAATAGCAATGAGACAGTTTCAAATCAAATTGCATACTGTCAATAATTAACACATTGCATAACTGTCTTCCTAGTGGTTATTTGTTGTACAAGATGCAGACATGATATCCTATGTACAAACACTGTTAGAACAAATCCCTCTATTCCTTGAATTAAGAGAATGCAGCTATGTATCTATCCTAACCACTTTGAATACACACATACAAAATGGTCACTCATCTATATCCTCTTATAATACAAAAATCACCTTTTAAGAGTGAGTCCATTCTTAGCCCTAAGAGTCAATTCCAGCACCCAAAACACTCCTTTAAAAAACATTCAGGTCCTATTTAAGAGCTTTCACCACAACTTCCTACTTGGGACAGGTATGCAGGAGCAGGAATGCAGTGTCTCAGGCCAGAGGACAGGAGGCACATCCTCAATAACTCTTCTCCAGTTTGCACTGCCCAGGAAAGAGGAAAGGAATGGCTCAGAGGAAGAAAGAAGTAGAGACCAAAGGCCTTCTGAGCATGCAGTGTCACATTCACAACAACAGGGAAACCTCTGGTAAGACAGGGAGTCTAAAAATGAAAATGAATGAAAAGATCTTTACGTGACATAAGCCCTTCTTTGAGCCACAAGTTTTTGTCAATTGCAGGAAGTACACAGCAGTGGGTACCACTGCGACCCACCTGCCTGGCCTAGATCCCTAGTTAGGGATCATTTATCAAACCAACAGAGGGAAAAATCCCTTCACACACAGCATTGCCTCTGTGGGACGCAGGGCCTTGCTGTCCTTGCCCCAATTGGACTGCCTGCATTCCAATTCCTTCCAAAAAGAAAAAGAAACATCAGGACAACATCATCTTCTCTCTCTCTCTCTCTCTCTCTCTCTCTCTCTCTCTCTCTCTCTCTCTCAGCTCTCCCAGTGCCACCACCCACATCCACATGGAGAAGGAGGTACAGGCACCAGCCTTGAAAAAGCCAAGTTACTGGGGAGGCTTCGCCTGTCTGTGAGAGCTGCTGTCCAAGTACTGGGTGAGGACACAACTGCTTTTCCTCTTAGGAGCCTGGAAACGCAACAGTGTTCACACAGCAGTCCATCAAGGAAGGAAACAGAGTTCCGGTGCTCACCAAGGAGAGACACTCAGTCCCTGTGAGGCCATCCCATGATCAGCTCAGGGACAAGGTCACGGCAGAGCCAGTCTGGAGCTTGTGGCATCATCAGTCTCACATGGTCTCAGAGCAACTGCTCCTAGACAAGATGAAGGGAATTGCAGTGTCCCTAGAGTTCATACAGGGTCTGTCCTGTGTCAGGCAAAGCAAGCACCAAACACACTGATGTGAAAGGACCAAGGCTTTGGGCTTTACCTTGGGCCACCCTAGCTCTGGAGCTCAAAGTCCCTTGTTGATTCTATGAACCTGAGCAAATCTCTAAATTTCTTAAACTTAATTTTATCTATACAGAACATTTTGAAAATAGGACCTATCAGCTCAACTGTTCTAAACTGCTCAACATAAGCCTGTTACAGAGTGAGCACCTGCTAACTCTGGCAACAAATCTCGTGTTATTACTGGAAGCATCTCCACCTTGCAGGCCCAGAAGCTACTGGAAGCTATGCCACTCCATGTCCACCTCCCTTCCGGATTCTCTCTTCTTCATTCTAGCTGTCACCCCCATGGGTGACCACAAGGAGAAACTGCTTCCCTTCTAACAGCCTAGCCAAAACATGGAGGGAAGAAATTCCCTGTCTAGACAGGAACTGGGGGCACACACCTGTGATGCTAGAACTCTGGGAGTCTGAGATAAGAGGATCACAAGCCCAGCCTGGGCAACTTAGAAATTTAGGAAAACCTAATGTCAAAATAAAAATTAAAAAGGGGTTAGTGATACAAATCAGTGCCAAGAAATTGCACAAAAAGGAGAAGGAAGAAGAGGAACAAGAGGAGGAGGAGGAGGAAGAAAAGGCCTTTTCCTTGTTTTCTCATCCAGGATTATATTGGTAAAAAAAAAGTGAAAATGAATCTGCTAGTCACAAAAAGCACAAACCCAACAGAAATTCCCTGAGGACCAGTGTGTCTATTCCGTTGCATCTTATGTGACTTCCCAGCTCCTAGGTGCCACCTGACTCCTTGAGGTGCTGTTGTCCTCTAGCACCTTGCCTTTCACTCCTCTGCTACAAGGCTCGATGGCTTCATTACTGTTTTCAGGGTCCTACCTTTCCATGCTAAGGTCGAGGGACCTGGAGATTCTCAGTAAGTTGGCAGTGACCTTACTGCCCAAGTAAGCTCCCACCATAAAAACACATCCTGTCCGAGGCCACACAAAACCACACAAACTCTCTCTATGTGCTGTGTGTGCATGCAGGGAGGGGCATATTCTGCAACGGGTCTTCCCAGCATTACAGCACATTGGGAATTATTTGGAGTAACTCAGAGAAAGCTTAAGTTAATGGCTGTTGGTGTGAGGTTGGTTCCCAGAGCATGCCATTCCTGGGGACTCATGGGAAACACACATGCTCAGACCCACCCAACCTGCTCAGCCAGTATGCAGGGGGCTTTAGTGGTGTGATTCTTAGGAGCCTCCAAGAGATCCTAAAGCATGCCAACATTTGGGAGTCACTGATCTCAGTTATAGTCCAGCAGCCTTGAATACTTCAGTCTTTTGCATCTTAATGTGAGATTAAGAGCAGTTTTGTTCTCCGTAAAGCAGGAATAATAATAGGACCTTCTTCACTGAGTGGCTAATTATAAAGACTGGGTGAAATCTTATATATAACATGCTTCACAAGTTGTGAGTTACCATAAATATTTGCTGGCCTTAGGTTTCCTAACAAGCCTAAGACATGAGACCTACTACTATTTTTTCCATAATTTTATTGAGAAATAAATAGCAATGAGACAGTTTCAAATCAAATTGGTAGGACAGTTCCAACAATTAACACCTTGCATAACTGACTTCCTAGTGGTTATTTGTTGTACAAGATGCAGACATGATATCCTATTTACAAACACTATTAAAACAAATCCCTCTATTTCTTGAATTAAGAGAATGTAGCTATATATCTATCCTAACCATTTTGAATACACAGATACAAAATGAGACCTACTACTATTGCTATTCAAACACCAAAGACTTCAGTGAAGGATCAGGAAGTTTTGGGGGTGGGGCTAAGTCACTGGGTTGTCAGAGGTACCTTAGCCCCTCTCCTCGGGAAGAAGAAAGGTGTCAACCACACTCTTCTTCCTCTCAGACTTGCAGAAGAGCAAGGGCAATTTCCCCTCCTAGGCGCTGCTGTGGTTGACTGGGTACTCCTGCATGTTAGGGTTAGGAATGTTTCCTCAGCATTATGCAAACTGTTTCTCAATAATGAAGAATTCTCATACCCAAAATGCCATTGGCACCTCCTTGGACAAACATCAACCATCCAGAGTTTCCAAGTTATACAGAGCAGAGTACCATGCCAGGGCCTACCTGAAACATTCGTCAAACAAACCACAATAATGGCAGAGAAAGACTGGAAATTTCGAGGCACATGTCTCCTGCTGGAGTCCACAAACTTTCCACCATGGGTGTGATGAAGGGTTAGCAGATATTTATGGACACTCACAATTTGTTAAGCATCTTATATATAAGATTTCACCCAGTCCTTACAATTAGCCACTCAGTGAAGAAGGTCCCATTATTATTTCTGTTTTACAGAGGATGAAACTGTTCTTAATCCCACATTAAGATGCAAAAGACTGAAGTAGTCAAGATTGCTGGACTATAACTGATACGTTTCCTCACTTTAACAAGCAATTGTTTCAATGTGAATTCAGCCATCCTCTACCAACCCTAAACTAAACACGATATTCCTTGGACACATAAACACTTTCCAACACTGTGGTATTAGGGATTCCCCCAGTTCCCCACACCCCATAGTACAGGAACTGGATGATGGGTCAAGACAGTAGAAACCCAGTAGGGGAGCTGTTCTAAAACCTCTGTGTGATTTATTATTTGTTCATCAGGAAGGGGAAGGTAACAAGGAGAGTAGGATGCTGGTGCTGTTCAGAAAGTAAAATATGTTCAGAAAGTCTAAATTTCTCAAACTTAATTTATCCATACAGTACCTTTTGAAAATAGGACCTATCAGCTCAACTATTCTAAACTGCTCAGCATAAGCCCTGTTACAGAGTGAGCAACTGCTAACTCTGAACAACAGATCTGGTGTTATTACTAGAGGCATCTCCAGCGAGGGCAGGCACTTTTTTTTTTCGTTAACAACAAAAAGAGTGAAGTTAATCAAAGATTTATTTCAAAGGATTCCCTGATTAAAAAAAAAAGTACCCAGACAAAGTTGGAGAACTGTAATAGCCACAAAGAACACACAAGTCACTGGGTTTCCTGAGGCTCTGACAGTCTACGGCCCTGATGAAGTCAGTCATTGTCCCTAACTTAACACATCTTTTCCTACCCGCAGCCCCTTCCTCCAGAGACTTCCACCTAGTGCTTTTGCCAGTTTCCCCCTCCCCGCAGAGTAGCAACCAACTGTGCTAAAATGTTCCTTGTCCCGCAAACCATTAAGCTGTCAAGCTGAGGTGGTGAACAAATCCAGAGAGAGCCAGTACTAGAATGCTAATGGCAAAATTGCAATTATTCTTTCTGCTCTGGACAATTCCTGCTGCAACTTTACTGGCCTCAGGTCATATTTTGTGATCTTTGGATGTTGATGGAAGAGACACAGCTTGATATAGAAAACAACCAGGGAGATTTTTGTCTTGATAGAGATGGTGGGGGAGGGACTAGGGGAGTTCCTTCATTGTTTTCCTTTTGACATCCACACAGGTGTCATATAATGGTTTCTGGTTATCAAGCCCCCTAGCCAAAGGAAAAACAACCTCTCCATAAATACCTTTCCCACATCAGGGAAATAGCTGTGTTATACACTTGAGTACCATTTTCGAGGACACTTTAAATAGAGCATCGGTCGCTGCTTTCAATTTAACGTGTGAACGGGAGCTGCTAAGGCAGGCCGGGATGATAGGGTGTGAGCACAGTTTCCACTGGTGCATCTGCTCAGACTTTTAACAGACATCTTGGGCTGCAAGCCAACACACTAGAGTCACTCAACAAATGAATGGGCACCTACTATGCACCAACCAAGTGCCAGGCACTTTCTCCGGATGATGTGGGCTTTGCATGCAAGTTATACTAGTTCAAAGAGAAGTGTTTTAAGTGGTACAAGCCAGATAAAGGGGCAGTATAACTTCACAGAAGAACTGGCAGCTCCTGTCTTTCCTTGTATAAGATTCCTAACTGTGTTGTGAGAACTAAATGAGATAATGTAAGGCTAGTACCATGGACATGCCCGGAACCAAATACAAACTTGGTAAGGATAAGCGGTGGTCAGGGGGCAGGGTTAATACTGTTGATATCAAGTTGTTACTGATCACTTTATAAATTTAATTGGAGGTAAAAACAGAAAGATTAGCAAATACATCTTGGCAAATAATAAGTAACATTTGGACAAATAAAGATAAAAGGGTGGACGAATAACACATGTCAAGTTACAACTGCAAGAAAATTGAGGACTTGCTTGGGTGGTAATAACATGCCTTTAATTTTCTGTTACTATTATGACCCATCTAGAAATAGATATCTTTTAATTTATCCTCCTTGGAGTTTGCAGGCTTTTTGAATCTATATATTGATACTGTAACTCAATTTTATAAACTTCGTAGGCATTAACTCTTCAAATAATATTTTCTCTATTCTCTGTCTATACTTTTAGGGATCATTTCTATAGTACATCTCTTTTTTGTTGAGGAATTCCAATTAGCTGATACATTTTCATTGTGCCTTTATGTTTCTTACCCTTTATTTTGTATCTATTGCTTTTTATTTTGGATTTTTTTTCCTGTCCCCCATTTCATTTATTATCTCTCTAGCTGTGTCTAAATTGTTCATAACACATACAATGAATTCTTAATTTCGGTTTCTGTGTACTTTTAGTTTTAGAATTTTTTGGCTCTTGTTTCAAATCTGCTGCTTCATTTCTGTAGCTTTGAGTTTGCTGCCAAAATTTGTAATCTGGTTTTATTTCTATTTGAAGATAGTAAGCATGGCTATGTTAAAGTCAACGTCTCATAATTGCTGTGTCTCAACAGAACTGCAAGTCTATCTCTTCTTGTTCTTATTCATGTGAACTGGTGTCCTTGTGTACCAATTTATCTTTGATTGTATATTAAACATTGCATTCAAAGATTTGTTTGTAAAAATCATTTGAAAACTAGGGCAAACTACCTTCCTCCATTGTCTCCTGCCAGATAATTGACTTAGATGACAGCGTAATGTTAATCTGATTTCAAAATTTGAAATTGGCCATTAGAGGCCATTTTTCTTGGCCTCTCAAAGTATTCGAAGCCTCACCTCGTTTACTTACATTCCTGAGCCAAAGTCTTCCCCATTCTTAATAGGTCCTACACTTCAGCTTTTCTTCCTAACATTCTGATGCCATCAAATGCAAAGCCCTAGTTCCTCAGATCCCTCTTTAAGATCTAGAAAGAGATTCCTTTTATTTTCATCTCCTTCCAAAATCTGGTCTCATATATTCTCACCACTTTGCCAGCAATTTTTTGGTTGTTTTGTTTTATTTTGTCTTGTTTGAGACAAGGTCTTGCTTTGTAGTTCAGGCTGGTCCTGAATTCACTGTGTAGACCCGGCTGTCCTCGAACTCATAGCAATCCTCTGGCCTCAGCCTCCCAAGTGCTAGGATAGCAGGTGTGTGCTACCATGCTGGGCTACCTCCACACATTTATATATCTTCAAGCACATTATAAAAAATACTTTTCTCATTTTCTGAAATTTTTTTATGTATTTAGTATAGGATCTGACTATACAGATTGAACTTGTAGGGATCCTCCTATTTTCAGCCTCCCAAGCGCTGGGACTACAGGTGCATGCCACCACACCTCAGCATTCCCCAGGGGTGGGGCTAACACAGCACGCCAGGGATTGAACCCCAGTCCCTGCATCTGCTTGGCCACCCACATTTTCTGAATTTTGGCCAGTCTGAAAGGTCTAGTTTACCACGACCAGAAGTGAATTTCCCAACCAGTACATGATCTGATTGGAACATGACACTTATGTTAGTAGGGTAAAAAATCAAGTAAAAATATCAGTTGATTCTAAAACTTGGATAAGTTTGAATGCTGGACTACAGAAGAAAAACACCCATTACATGATAGGGAGGCATGGATGATTTGGGGGGATTCTTTACCTGAGAGAAAACCTAAGAGTCACATCTGATAAAATTAATAGTGAACTTTGGGACCAAACAGAAGAGCAGAAGGAGATCAAATCCAGTAATCCAATCATAATTCCACAACACAATCCCAAATACTGAAGTCACTGGAGATCAAAACATTTAACATCTAAAATCCTAAAACTCATAGTCCTCAAAAGTAAAAATCTTGGCTGGCCAAATAGCTCAGTGGATTAAAGCACCTGCAAACAGGCACAGAGGCCAGGAGTTCAATCCCCAGGCCTGCCTGCTGGCCCCACCCCCAATCATGCTGAGACAGCATTTGAGACTGGGAGTGGTGGCGCAGGCCTGTAATCCCAGCTCTTGGGAGGCTGTAAACAGGCAGATCACTATGAGTCCAATCTAGTAGTGAGACCCCGTAGACCCTTCCCTAAGATTAAAAAAAA
>NW_004524591.1:24843037-24899336 GCF_000260255.1 Octodon degus | reverse complement strand
AAAATTATTACATCTATATAACTGTTGTTAATACACTTCAGTGTTTATGCTTGCAAAAATGTTCCTGAAAATGTTTGGCTGTGCTTCTGTATGTTACTCAAATAAATCCCCTCTAAAACATAAATAGATGTCTTTTAAAGAACATTTTTTCCAGAAATATATGTTTAGAATTTGATCTTCAGGTTGTTAGACTTTGAGGATGTTGTTCTTAATATTTGAAGTTTTATTGTTCATGATTTTGTGTTTTGATTATGGCCAAAATCCAAATCAGGAAGAAAACTGCCTCTTGCATCAAACTTTTAAAGACATACCTGAACTTCTGAAGTACCTAAACCAGGTTGTGGTGGCAAGTATAGGGAGACAGAGGAGAAAAAAGTCCAGGGCTTCAATGCGAGTGAGTTCGCCACTCACAAGACAAAGACAGGAATGAGAGTATGGGAAGAAAAGGAAACAAGGAAGAAAGGGTAAAATGGTATGATTTGCCAACTAGTGGAGTTGAGAGAGGACTACGAGTCAAAGGGGCTGCTGAGGTTTTGAACAGAGGTAGCTCAAGGACAAGGCAGAAAAGGTCACATGGTGGGAACTATAGCCCACCCACTCTCTCTTTGGTTGCAAAACAATTCCAAGAGAGAGTTCGGTTTGCAGTCCACTCCTCAAACCAGAAAATCCCCAGAGTTCCAACTTCAAGGGAGAATACATCCAGACATAGCAACTGTATGATCACAGGTGAGTCAACCTCTTGAGGAGACTGTGGTCACCTGGCTGTGTCATATTGAAGATTCTCTAAGTGAAGTTGGCTGGCAGCACAATTCCTTTTGAGGCAAGGAGAAAGGTCCCAGAGCCCCTTGTTAATAACTGGAGATCCTGGGGCATCTGAACACAAGCCACGAGAAGTTGTAGGAAATAAAGGGCATGGAAGAATTAACTTAAGTGTGCAGAGGGTGAGGGGGCCACACTTCATCTCTGTGTGACAGATGATCCCTAGGGGCCTCTGGGATTGTCAGTACTGGTTCCACTGAGTGATAAAAAGGTGCCCACTGGTGTTAGCTTTCCAGGTTTCTAGGTAGATATCACCCTCAATGGAAATGTAAACCTTTAAACTCTAACTAAGCTTTTCTTGGCTAGATGTCTGTGACGGAGTGCAGATAGGTTTCCCCATCCTCCCTTCCATTTATATGAATGAGTGTCAAAAGGCAGCTACCTACAAGGAAATAACTCCTGCTTTCACTGTGGGGATCTGGGAGATGAAATAAAATAAAATAAAATGTTACTCAAGGAAGGGCTATATAATTTCATAAATAAATTACAAAGCTTGACATCGATCGGAGCTGAAGCTACACTGCCAAGAGAGGAGAGCAGTACAGTTGCATCTGGCAAAGCTCACCATAAGATCTGCTTGCTTATGCCTTTTTTTAATCAATTGTCTGCACCAAATTAGTAAGTCCTACTACAAATGAATGTTCTTTCCTCTTCCTATACTATCCCAGGATGTTTCTTCCTCTTCAGACCTGGAATGGAAGAGATGGATGACTCCTTTCCCAATATCCCCTGAAGGCAGGTTGTCCCAGAAAATTTTACTGAATCTCTAAAGAAATCCTGTCTTTTGCTGTGACTCCATAAGCACCTATGAGGAACCTTAATTTAACCCATGGAAGTTAGAGTGGTAAGGTAGATGATTATAAGCCTACCATAGTAGAGTAGGCTTGTCAAAAGTCTTAGGAATAGCATGACGGCTCCCTGTAGCCTCAGTCACATTTGCCAATTGTCCATACACCCCCAATACCTGGCTCCTTACCTCACTGCTAGAAGGTGCCCAGTAAATAATTATTGAACTGCTGAACCAGCAGGGATGGGAGGATGAAATAAGTCCACATTCTTCTGAAAATCCCTGAACATTTGTCACCCAACAGTGAAGTTACAGATTGACTCAACACTTTTCCTGTTTTTCTTATATAGCCCCAGGGAGGATACTCCCTAAAATTGCATTCTGACTTGTTTCTAATCACATTCTTTATTCCATAAAAAAAAAGCAGCTGAATTTCCATAATGCTGGAAAAACAGGAACTCCATGACTTTCTTTTGCTTTTTGTAGAAAGGGAAGAAGGGTGAGGATAAGGATAAGTTGGGATTAAGGTGTTAAGAACTGTAATACACAGAAAAGGCTAAGAAAAGTCAGAGTGTTGCTGAGGCAGGGGAAGGTTGAGCTGATTGGTTTATAGCATCTGGCCCAAAGTTAGCAGGCACTTGCAAGTCTAGTCTATTTCTCCTGACTGATGGTATAATGGCACATTCAGAGCTAAGGTTAAGATACAAGAAAGGCACCAACAATAGCCAGTCACCTCTCATGACTCCAATCATCACTAGCTAGATAGGAGATGGGCCTTAACAATTGTACAAGATGAACAATGAACTCCAAAAGAATGTATCTGACTAAGCCAGATCTATGTCCAGTGTCCCTCTGTAATATTCTGGGACCCCCAAATGACATTGCATCCTTTCCTTTAGCTATAGCTTTAGAGCTTTAGGAGCAGCACACTATCTATCCCCAGTGCTAATCTTCTAATTAAAAATAATGGAGAAAGTGCAGAGAAAGAGCCAGAAGGTGGAAATGAGGAAATAGATGTTTCCAGAGCCACAGAAGTTAGAGCATCCAAAGACAGGATAAACATTAGAAATCCCCTTATATAGGCTATCAGTTTCTCTAATTTCTGAGTTTTCTGCTTTTCCCTCCCTCTCTCTCTCTCTCCTTCCCTCCCTCCTGCCTGCCTTCTCTTTCTTTCCCTCTTTCCCAGTCTCCCTCTTGACCTCTCTCCCTTTAGATGGAGTTCAGGGTTTTCTTCTGAAGCCCCAGACAATGCAAGAAACAGTGAATCTGTTTACTTCTATCCCAAACTGTGCTACCCACCTAACTACCGCTGACCCTCAGGGTCTCTCAGGAATCACTTTCCAGCTGCCCAGGATACTGGCCATAATTTTAAATGAGTGGAGGGTGGATCATCACTCTACTTCTCTGAGGATCCTCAACAAGGCTAGTTTATTTCTTACTAAGCCTAAAATAAAGAAGGTAAAATCACCAAGACCACATCTAGAGGTGCAAGGGTAAAATTTAGTTGTTCCTTGTACCTTCTGTCCTCACAGGAGACCCATAGACTTCAGGGCTCTGCACAGATGACAGTCAGATGCTCTGTCTCCTTAATGCAACTTTCCTAGACATCTTTGTAGAAATCATGCATTTGCTCTCCCTGTGTCAAAATCAGGCCGTGAGCCCTGTGCCAATGTTTCCTAAATACATTTTCCTGCTGCAGAGTCAGATTTATGGAATCAGAGACTCTGAGAGCCAGTGGGCCCAAAACCTATAACTTGACTAGATTTCTAGGTAATTGTCATAGCACATCCAGGACTCCCAAACTGAAGAGTCAAGCCAGAGATTCAGGCAAATTAGACAAATCACAAATGGAATACAGCAAGCTGGGAGAGGATCAGTGAGGCTTTGCCGGCTGGGGAGCCCATATCCCTTAGGAAGCAGCTTCAGTTACCTCCAGTTGTTGCCATGTGGTTATACAGGCTCAGTGTTCTCAGGCCTTGATTTCTACAGAAGTGAAAAAATCACATTTTAAGTGAAATTTCCTGATCTTTAAATGTTGGCCACAGTAAAATATCCTATGGGCCTACACTCAAATGTGATTTGGCTCATGGATCTCTAGTTAACAGTCATGTTTGAAAAGCACTGCTTTAGGGATAATTTGAGAGTCACTAAACTTTGAGGGATCTGTCAGCCATGCCTAAAGAGACTCCCTCATTCCTATCTTGGGATAGCCTGGTCAATCCAGAAGCAAGAGGAGACAGAGGAGCCCTAGATTGTCTAACAATCTTAGGATTCCTCCCAGGTCACAGGAGAGAAAGACTCTATCTAAAAGACCCTTCCAGGTGATTCAGCCCCTCTTTCCCATGGACCATGAGTTAACCCAACAGATCCTATCATGAAGGACACCACCTCCTGACTTAGAGTATCACACATTAAGAAGGATGTGTCTTGCTGCTCTCCTGACTGGTATCACCAAGGTCTTAGACAATCATCAGAAAAAAGAGATTTGAGACTCCTAGATCCTCCCCAGAACCTATAGGAAGAACAAAACTAGCAAAATTCCAGAATACGCTATCACTCATGACATCTAAATGATATCCTTAAAAAGCTGAAAAGAAAAAAGAAAAAAATCCCTGTTCACTAAAGTTTGTTCTTCCTGCAGTGGCTCTCACAAGCATGAAGGAAACCTTGTAGGAGCATATTCCTGGTAGGAGGGAGACAGCATCAACTCCAGCTTTAGCAGGAGCCATGAAGCACTATGGCCTGAAGAGTGGGTCACTCTTTTCCACTCACACAGAAAAGTGAGGAAACAAAAAAGGGTTAGTGAGGATATCCACAATTTTATCATTTCCTTCATCTTTACTTTGGAGCTCCAAGGGCCAGAGCTGGGGGAATCTTCATTATAAGAGGCACGAAGAGTAGAAAGACAAAAAGGGTGACATGGATTTGCTCATGGTTTTGATCATCCATTCCCCGGGCCAGGGTTCTATGTGCTATACTGCTGGGCTACGGGGACAAAATGAGAAAAGATCTTCATCCACAGGTCAAATTGCAGAAGTCCAAAGAAAGCAGAATTTCTGGTAGCAGTATTTTTAATGGACCAATAAGGGCTGTCATTAATTCACAACCAGATACTCATTTAGCTTCAGGAACAGAAGGGACAGATGTGAATATTCTCTTGAGTACTAAGCCTTTTTTAATGATACCCTGGAGGAAAGAGGGGAGAAGAAACACCACTAATAAAAATGACAAACAAACTCCCCACTAGTGAACAGTGGTCTTCCGTTGGCTTCTGAGACTGCTAACCTTCTCCTCTACCTTGAGCCTCTAGCAAGAAGCCTCTCCATCACTTCCCACTCCCTGTTCCCAGTATCCTTGGAGATTCTGATTCAGTCAGTCTGAGATGAGGCCAAGAAATCAATAATTTTTTGAAAGTTTTTCAGGTAAACCTTAGGATAAGATGGGCTTCCCAATCATTGGTCTAACCTATGTGATCCACAAAATGAAAATATGTGAGTCAAAGGCCAAACTAACCCATCTGGTTTCACTACTCAAGGAAAGAGAATTTGAAACGATGACAACTTGTTACAAGCAGCCTGAAAATTTCATTTATTTTTTAAGTACTTCCCCTTCTGCAATGGTAAACCAAATTATAGCAAGCTAGCTCCGTGGTGATATTTTCTCCCTGATTCCAGTTCATAGAATTGAACATTAAAATGCTTTTCCAAAAGGAAGATGTGTGAGGCCATGCACAGCTCTGCTTTCTCCGGGCCAAGCAATGGAGCTTAGCACTTTATGAACATCATCTCAAGGAAGGTTTGGCCAGCCCCATTTTACAGATCAAAGAGTAGCCTTGGGAAGATTTAAGTAATTGCCAAATCTAGGAAGCAGTGGACTGTAATGTAATTGAGATCTAATTCCAGAGCCTTTGCCTTTAGCCTACAGTACATTGCTTCCTTCAACCTCCACACATCTTTAAAAATCTACATCTTTGCTTCAGGTTCTAGTTACTTCTCCCCCCTTGGGGGGATGGTGATTGGAAGCACTCTGAAGTAGCCACTTGATGGAAAGCAACAGGCAGCTCTGTTTTTGGCAATAAGAAGGAGGAGAGAAACAAAGGGTGAGTGGGAAGGGCAAGCTGCTGCACTGCCTGAGATAAGGAACAGAATGCCTGGTCAAAGGGGATGAGATGTGCCTTCTGTCCAGGGCTGTTCTGTCTATGAAGCAGCCAGCTGTGCATCTTTCCTAAATGAACTTTCAAATTATTTTCACTTTCTCTCTTGTACAAGGAAATTGCCCACTCTGGTGACACTGAGCACCACTTAACAAGGCTCCTCCCTCATGTCAGCCTCGTGTCCTTTGCCTGTGTGCTTCTGAACACACGTAGGCATAGCTGAAGATCCAGCAGGTGGCAGAAGCCAAGAGGTGAGGCTGGGAACTGGATCCAGGGCTTCTCTTGGGGGCTCTTGCTGAGGGGCAGGGGCATTCTGTTTCATTGTGCAGAGCAGAAGACCAAAGGACAAATTTTCAACAGCAAGGCGAGCCCCTGGCTCAGAAGCAGCATGGGAAAGCCACTTAGAACCCACCAAGAAAATCCAATTTGAGGCTGCAGGGGTGAGAAGAGAATTTATTTGTAGCCTAGATTTCTACTCTTTGGGCTGCGTTGTGCTTCAGCTTCATGCAACAGCTTGCAAATGAGCTCTGTGGATAACAAAGTAGAGAGCACCTCTCTTTGTAGCTACAGTGATGGAGCCCAAGATCACCATGACCAAATTAGAACAGAAAGCCTACACTGACGCACACATGGCCCTGGGGAGTCTGTTCACAAACAGATGCAACACTGTCCAACAAAACATGAAACTGAAGAAAGCACCCAGCCACACAGAGCCCTTTGAATTCACGGCTTCACTCCAAGGCCACAAGTTGGGAGAGAGACGAGAGAGACAAAGCTTCACTTTGGACACTCTAAGAGTTTCTAGGAATGGCACAGCCCAAATCGGGCTGGGTTGGCAGAATCCTGGTTGTGGAACTGCACTTAGTTGTCACAGTAGGAGTGGGGGAGCTCAAGAATCACCTCGCCCTCATTTTCAATCAAATTAGATGCTAATGCAAAATTAATTCAGAGTACATTTAATTCTAATTGCAGGAAGACTAAGAAGGGATTTTTACAATAAGTAGATGAGCCTAGGGCAATTTTAAGTGCAAGTGAAGTTTTTATTTATTTGTTACTATTGTTTTATGTCCCATCATTTTGTACATGTTTTGGGGGCATCACTTAGTGGGGACAGCCCAGGAGGGGTCTTAGGTATGGAGCTAGGTAGCTGACAACAGTGGGAGGGCTCACAGACCAGCTGCCAGACTCGGGGGCGTGATTACAAGGGAGAACAAGTTCTCATCAGTGCGCACGATCTCACCTAAGACCAAACCAAGAGTTCCATGACTATACTTCCCAACACTGTACATACCTAGCCCCCCTTTATCCAAAGCCAGAAATGGGGAACAAAACAGCAATCTGTTCTGTCTTAATTTGCATGGATAAAATGCACCTTGCTACCACTCCTCCAAAAAAGCAGACTCCCATGGAATTTGATCTCACCATACACAAAATAATTTACTATTCATGCCCTTAGAGGTCTTTTTGCAGACTTGAAACATTTAATTCAGCCACTGGAAATGGCTTTGAACCTGGCTGTGTCTGAGAATCACCGGGGGAACACTTTAAAATACCGCAGCCCCATCCCAAAGACTGATGTATCTGGTCCCTTCTAACATTTTTGAAAATTGGAGCTACAAACTCTGGGAGAAAAAAATCTTCAAAGTAAGTACACTGTAAAATATCCCAAGGGGCAGATTTCCTTGATGCTGGGAGGGTCATTTGCTTGATCCAATCCCCCCCACTTTTGATGATTTGGAAAATAGTGAAGCACAGTAAATTATATACTGCTGAGAGGTGTCCTCAGTGGTGTGAAAATTACTATTTGAGTGAAGTTACTGCTGCATTGCTCATATTCTTTGGGGTTTTTTGTTTGTTTGTTTTTGGACCTTAGAAAGCTTAACTTCTTCCTGGGGAAGGGCACATGAGTTATAGTTTGCACAACAGAAAAGAAAGGAGAAGACAAAGCAGAAAGAGAACAGGTGAACAAGGCCCTCACTTCAGAAAGAGGGCAGAGTGTGTCCAGAAGCCAGGGACAACTTTGTCCTGCGGGTGGTGTCCTGCTGATGTTTCACACACTTGTGGCCCATGCTGAGGCCCCCCAGAAGAAAGCAGACATACTTAAGAAGAAAATGATGGTTGGCAGGAAGGTCTCCACCCAGAGCACAGATTGCCCCCCACCAGCTCCCAGGAGTTTTCCCTCCCTTCCTCTAGGGGACAATGGGCTGTGAGGATCCATACTTAGGACTTGCCCTTAAGGACGGGTCTACCAATATTTTTAAGCAAACTCCTCTCTGTTATGCTTCATTCATCTAAAAATGTGGTTCAGACCTGTGGCCTGATGCCTCTGGCACCGGGAGGGGTCAGAGTAGTGTCTCTTTCAGCCTTGGATTTGTAGAGAAAACAGCAACAGGAGGGGGTTCAGCATTTCATGAGCTGAAGGAGGCAATTAGTGTGTGCTTAAAGGACCTTCGATTGCAGCTCAACTCATTAAAACATCATCATAATTTGAGCTTTTACCAAACTATGACTATTTTGTATCTGCAAGGCACTAAGTTCTGTTATCCATAATTATCTCACTAGCCCTCCCCTACCTGGAGGTTTCTGTCTGAGACACTCACCAGAAGGAGGAGAGCACCACAGTCACCTGCTGGCCACCCCAGTGTCTCCTTGTCTCCTTGGCTCGGGTGCTTCTGTCACCCATCCCATTAATGGCATCTGCCTTCAGCCCTTCATCAGCTCCCAAGTCTGGATCCCAACTGTTCTCTCCCTCATTGACCCCCAGACCACTCACCAGTCACACCCTGCACAGCTCCAGTCATTGTCCCCAGGCACTTCAAACATAGCTTGTAAGAAACAGGTCACACTGGTTCCTCTGCATCTGACTTTTCTGCTGGCTGCCTTTGCCGGGGCATGGCCATTGACTGGGCCCTTGGTGCCCCTCTGCCACATGGTCTAGCTAACACCACTACCCCCTTCTGAACTATCCTCCCTCTCCCCATTCATTCTCTCAACCCAATTGCCTCTTCTCTGGACAGAGTGCCGGACTCCAAGTTCATCCCCCTCCAAGTTCATCCACCACACCAGCAGGAGCCCCTTCATAGTTGTCCACATCCTACACAACAAAGAAGTTGAACCCAAAGTTATTTTAGCTCCTCCCCCTCTCACTAACCACCTTCTCCTACATCCCTTCTCCACAACAATGCTGGCACTGAGTTTCTCCATACTCATACAAACACACACATCATCATTGAAAATATTCTCTCCCTCAATAATTGCTCACAAAAACCCCTTAAACTACATGCTGAAAGTATGATTTTATTTGGGTTAGCTACATAATACTCCTTGATGTAGATGTACCATCATTGGTTTGGACATTTTTCTGCTGTTGACCATTTTCTTTAATTTTCCTCTACCATTTATTTGCACAAAGATTGATAACATAAGCATCTTTGCATAAACATGCTTACCTATTGGTACTGTTCTTACCGTGAGCTATATTCCCAGGAGCAGGAACTGCTTTTTTTTGTTTTATTGAATGTTGCCAGCTTGCTGTGTACACTTTTTAGCCTTCTTTGTGAAAACCTTATTGACCCCCAACCCAGTTAAATCTACTTTCCTGTATCTCTCTGGAGAGCTGTTAAGAGAGGATGTCGGGGGCCTGCCCCTTTGCTCAGTTCTTTAGGTGGCTGCTTCAACAAAGCAGTCAGGCTCAGGTTGCTGTGGTTCGATCCCCACAACCCAAGACAGCCAGTCATGCCTTGAAGGCATTCGCTGCAAAAAAAAAAGAGAGGATGTCACTGGGAAACCAGGGTGTACATAATATGACCGGGAGTGATACAAAGAATGTTGACATACACTTTCATGGCTATGGAATTCAGGTTGGGGGGAAGGCAAAGTCACTGGCGGAAAGTAGAGGGAGGGGCCCATGCCATAGCAACAATGCCTTTGGCTAAGACTAATGCTTGTAACATTGAGGGCAAGAGTGATGGACAGTACTGAATCTTCTCAAAGCCTCTCCCTCCAAACCAAGCTTTATCTTATAGTAACATAGTCCTGAGCAGCTCTAAGCATTCCATATGCATCACTCTACTTTCTTCTTAGTAATACAAAAAGACCATTTTGTCTCTATCACAGGAGATACCTTGGGCATTCAAGGGAAAATATTTCCCTGAGACTTCTTTTTTTTTTTTTTTTTTGCAGAACCAGTGATTAAACTCAGGCCCTTGCGCTTGCCAGGCAAGCACTTATTCTACTGAGCTAACTCCCCGGTCCCTGCCTGAGACTTTTGACCACAAATCTACTCTCTTTTCAGCTTTTACAAACTTCTCTTCTGCTTGCTATGTTTTTCTATCTTTTTTCATTGTACAGTTGTACAGTTCTCTTTGGGCACTCTTCAAGTAGCATAACAACATCTCATACCATCCCATTCCATCATGCCTGGGTCATGAATCACCCCTTTGCCCAGCATACCCATATTGCATATGCGACTTGCCTGTCAGTAATTGCTAGTCATTTCTGTTGTCAGATGGACTGTTACAGTCTTACAGTGCCTATATCTAGTGTTAAATACCATCCACAGTTTCAGGTGTTCACCAAGAGTCTTTGCATCATCCCCAGAGGCTAAGGAGGTCTACTGTACTTCCTCTTTCCTCCTCCCATGACCAGATGCAGAAGAGACAAGGGGGAGTTGATATGCCCCAGAGATGGGAGAGCCACAGGATGGTAGAAACCTGGATTCCTAAATGACTTGACAGAACAAGATCCTCTCCTTTGTTAACCCAATGCAGTGCATTCCTCCTCTGAGATTCACTGACTTTTATTGATAGAATTAGAGTTCCCTGATTAACACTGAGCAACCTAAGAACAACAGAACAAGACCACAGTAGAAAAATAATGTTCATCAATTCCCAGTCCTTTCCTTACAAGGTACGCAACAGTCCTACAGTCAGAATAGCTGGGGTGCCTCAGTAGTCCCTGCTATGGCCAAGTAATTCCCATAGAGAATCAGAGTTGTCTGTAAAAGACCAAGTCTTTTTTTCTTTTTTTCCTCATAATTTTATTGATAAACAAATAGCAATGAGACAGTTTCAAATCAAATTGGTAGGACAGTTTCAATAGTTAACACATTGCATACATTCTTCCTAGAGGTTAATTGCTGTACAAGATGCAGACATAATATCCTATTTACAAACACTACTAGAACAAATCACTCTATTCATTAAGAGAATGTAACTATATATCTATCCTAACCACTTTGAATACACAGATACAAAAATGGACATTCATCTATATACCCTTTTTTTGTTAAGTTCTGTTATTTGAATATTATAGGTGTGTAAACTCAGAAAAATATTCTAAAAGAGTCCAGTAGCCCATATTAGTATTGGGAAAAGACCAAGTCTTAAGGGCTGACCAGATAGCTCAGCAGGCTAAAGCATCTGCTTAGGCAGAGTGCAATGACCAGTGTTCGATCTCTGGAGTGCCTTGCCGGCCCTGCCCTGAGGCATGCTGAGATGGTGTTTGGGACTGGGCATGGTGACGGGCACCTGTAATCTCAGCGCTTGGGAGGCTGAAAACAGGAGGATCCCTATGAGTCTGATCTACATAGTGAGACCTTGTAGACCCTGTACTAAATTTAAAAAAAAACACAGACACATCCTGCCAGCCTTGCACCTGTTCTGCCATTCCCTAACTTCCACACTAGAATCAGGGAGTATCTGTGATCACAGAAGGAAAATGAAATATGATTCTAGGTGTCACCTTTCAAAGGGTGTTGGTGACTGTCATCTAGAGTGATTAAAACCCCGGAAAAACCCCTGTGTCCTTTTAACACCCAAAACGAATCCTCTTCACACCAGACATCAATGCTAAATAAACAGAGATTTCCATTAACCTGCACCTCTGTACATTTATTTTTAAAAAGCAGTGTCACTCTCCTTTAAATGAACATACTAATTAGTGTATTAATAAATAGCTGAATGGAATCAATGAGACATGTAATCAAGGTCTGACCAGGAGTCAGGGCCAGGTTGAAGGGGGTGGGGGAGGAAGGAAAGGAGGGAAAGGAATCTTATTAGCAGGTTCACTAAGGAAGGACATGTAAAATCAATGCCCCACAAGAGGCCAAGATGCAGCCAAAGTTGACAGTTGTGGAAAGCTAAGTGCTTGCCCCACCTCCTCCCTCTGACAGGAAAACTCCTGGCGAGAGTTAATGTGACTAGCAGGGAGGACGTTAATTGGGACTGGAAAAGTCATTCTGAGATAGTGTCCAAGACCACAGCTGGCAGAGTTGCCCAGAACTTCTGTGTGCAGACTTACCTCCTAGACCTTAATTTAAAATGCTGAAAAAGAACGAGCCAAATCAGCTCTCAGCAAACACTTGTGCTCAAAAAGAGGCCACAGTGGGAGATACATAGTTCTGGCTCTCTGTTAGTTTGATTTCCCTTCAAACATCCTGGCTCACAAGAAGTAACTGGAAGAATCTTTACCTCAAGATGCTGGGTGCTGCAAGGTCAAGGGCCTGGGCCTATAGAGGCAGCCCAAAGTGTGGTGAAGGGCGCCCTACTCCCTCATCAGCTTCCAATTTCCTGTCACACATCTCAGAGCTGGAAGGTTTTGGAAGGTGAGAAGAGGAAGTTATTTTGCAGGTGTGAAGTTTCCAGCTGAGGTGGGGATCTGGTTACCTGCACTACTTGCCGCTAGAACTCAGGTGAGTATCAGGTTCTATTTCCTCCATCTGGGCTGCAATCCCTGAACAGAAAAAAACCTGGGTGTTCATTTCCCTGGAGAGGAATATCAGGAGGGACACCTCTCTGTGCAAAGTCAGGTAGGTGCCTAGCGCCCTCCTCCAAGGTCAGCTGAGTGACACTAGCAGACGTAGACATTGTATAGGGTTAAAGGGACTCAAAAATGAAATCCAGCCCTGGGCCCAGTACTGTTGGTGACAAGCCTTCCTGTGGTCCTATTATGAGACAGGTCTGGCTCCTTGGCTCTAGATGACTCTTGGTCTAAGATTCAGAGGTGCTATGACACCCCATGTCATGAGAACAAGTTTCCTCCTAATGCCGTTCCCTGGTAGAACTTGCAGGCAGAAAGCCTGCTACACTTATTGCCTCTCTCTGGCACCCAAATCCATATGTATTCAATCCCCAGGCCTGTCATGCTGGCCCCACCCCAGGGGACATGCTGAGATGGCAATTGAGACGGGGCGTGGTGGCATGCCCCTGTAATTCCAGCTCTTGGGAGGCTGTAAACAGGTGCATGACTATGAGTCCAATCTAGTAGTAAGACCCTGTACATCCTGTAGACTCTTCCCTAAAATAAAAAATAAAAAAAAAAAAAATCCGTGTGTAGATGGCCTAGAAGCCACAGCAGTAACTGTATCCCCAGGACCAACCCTGCCAGCACTAGGTGTGGCCTGTGACCCAATCACCTTGAGGTCAGAGCTCCTGGAATGACACTGAGGGCACACATTAAAGGAAGAGGGAGGGAAGAGGCAGCTTTTAGCAGTCTTTGAACTATTTTCCACGTTACTGCTAATAAGGTTTTGTCCCAGGAGGCTCATAGCAACTGCCTGAACCCGTTCCCCAGACCTGCCCAGGCGCATCAGTAAATCCAAGGGATGACATTCATCCAGTCAGGGAGAGAGCTCCTGACAGGTTCTATGAAAACGAAATGCAGAAGATTCTTGTTCTTAAGCCCAGTCAGAAGCACAGAAGCACAGGGTAGCCAGGGACATACAAGGCCTCTCTGTCTGGTTCGAGAGTTTATAGCAAAATCTCTCTGCACGAATCAACATCTACTAAAATGCCACCACTGGTTCCTCGTTTCTTCAGATCAAGCATCGGCTGCTCTTTCAACAACTTGTATCCATCGTCTCTTTCCCCTGTGGCCAGATGACTCTGAGGAGAGCATTAAAAGAAGAGGAGGATGGACTGGGTGTGACAGCAGAGTCACACTAGTCTATCTGGCTATTTAGTGATAATCAGAGAATGCTGTCCCCTCTGGTTGGTCACAGCCTGGTATGCAGAAGGCATCCTGGTAAAAGGAAGAAAGCAGTGTTCTGAGCATGGGAAGGCTCCAAGGCTTGGGCAACAGAACACATCAGGAGGTCAGCTCTTACTTGTTTCTGGGTCATAGCCTCACAGATTACAGACGAGAGCACTGGGAGTTCTAAAGAAAGACAAAGAGAGTTAAGAAAGAGACATCTAATGCAGTGGTGAGGGCAAAATTCAACCACTTCTCAATTTTGTCCAAGGATATGCATGTAGAAGGCGATAGATATGGATATGCATATAGATATCAATATAGATGTAGACATTGAAGTCAATATACAAAATGTGATCAAAGCTATGATAACTTAGAATTTTAAAATTCATTACAGTAAAAGACACATTGCCATCAATCCCTTCAATACACTCTCACTGTGAACATACTCATCTCGTCATTCCTGCCACTTCCTGAAGCCATTCTGGAAGTCCTCTTTCATAAATATCATACGATAGTAGTGCTATTGTGGTGGTTTTGATGTCCTTAATCAATTCAAGATATTTACCCTTTGTAGTCATTTGACTTTGAAGATCAAAAAATCATATGGTGTCAAATCCAGTGATTAAGGCACATTAGGCCCCACGGTAGTGATTTTGCAACCCCGCCTTTCTGTAGGATGGCACTTAGCAGCAGCATTTGCCACGTACTGTTTTAATCACACCTCATAAAGACACTCACAAAAGAGAACTTCCAGGTTGTCAGTTCAATTCCTGGTACAAACAAAAAGGAAAGAGAAAACTTCCGAATGGTTCCAGAAAGTGGCAAGAACATTGGAATAAGTGTGCTCAATGAAAGGGGGAGAATTTTGAAAAGATCAATGATAATGTGTCTCACCATAGTAAATTTTAAAAATTTAAACATTCACTGTCCATTTCCATCACACCTTGTAGATACAGATGAAATGACTCTTCCAAACCAAAAATATCAGGACACATGCTTCAGTGATAGCATAGAATATGTGGAGCCCAGTCTGTTCTAGTGAAGATATGCATGGACTATGGTCACTATAGGTGTGATGAAGGGTAGAGAATAGCTGTGACAAGGATCCTTGGGGGGAAGGCCAAGAAAGGGGTGGGGAATGGTGTGCCCTGTCCTTTAGGGGACAGAAAAGTTGCAACTCTCCCCAGAGTGTTCTAGCCATCTCATTTAAGTCCTGCTGAACTCTGTTAAGAGAAACCCGGTCATCCTCAAAACATACTGGCACACCAAAGTTCCTGAACTCTCCAAGCTTTTGTTCCCTCTCCACCATAGCTAATCACTTTTCTCCACAGTCCACCCAGTGACTCTTTCCTCTCTCAGCCAGAATTTTGCTGGAATAATACAATGTTTCAAGCCTAAAAGTTTGTCATCATGCAAACATTTCACTGATTCAGAGCTGAGGCTCCTGGAAGAATTGAGCACAGCCCTGACAACCAGGATACTTCGGGGGAAATGATTCAGATAGGAGATCTGGCCACACACAGTGGAAACCACACAGGAAAATCCAAGAGACCCTAACTATCTCATCTGAGGCTATCTTGCCAGGAAAATGAGGCCTGCCAAAGATGTTGGAGATAGACTGCTTTCATAAATACCCATGTTAGGCACAGGTAAGCATATCCAAGTCTGTAGATACCTACCACTCCATACACCAAACACACGCTCTGATGGCTTACTTCAAATCTGTGACTGTTGCAGACATGCATTTGCAAATGCCCCATCCTTCACAACTTGGCATAATAATCAGCTAGGCTCCAGGCAACAATTGCCCACTGTCTTGAGTCAAGTGTCTCCTATCTGCTCTGTCCTGTACCCAAGATAGAGTCTCAGATGGTAAACCTGAAAATACGTCAGTAACCATAACCACAGCCTGGGAGGGAAAACACATTATCTAAGATATCTCTTCAGGTCGTATAAAAATAATGTACATTTACATGTGTGCACTGGCAAAAGGGATGGCCAAATTGAGCCCAGATTGAATACATAAACAGGACTGCTAAATCAGACTCTGGGGAAATTCTAAAAATGAAGGAATCACCATAAATATTTTTAAATCTTTTTTTAAGAGGTCACACTCCAAGGGGGAGCCACGATGGGTGTAATGGCAGCAGCCACCTGCTCTTCCTCACTTTCCATTTGCTTTAGATTCACAAGGCAGTAGGCTCGTTGGGCGCCAATGTTCGAAACAGATGTGACTATTTATAAACCAAGAAAATTCAAGTATTTTAATCCAATGAGGAATGGCAAGAAGCATAACTAACAAGTCTTAGGTATCTGAAGAGCAGAAAATAATTTTCCACAATACTATTTTTCTATTTATTGAACATTTAATATGTGACAAGTAGTGTATCAACAAGTTCTCATGATTATTTCATTTAGTCTCCACAGTGACCCTTGATATACTATATTATCCTCTTAATTATTAAAAATCTGAGTATCAGAGAAGGTAAGTAACAAACCCAAGATTACACAGCTACTGATAACATTTAATGGTATCTCTGTTACATTAAGAAACAGTAAGAGATTAACAGCAACTTTTTAAAAATATAATGATATACTTTTGGGCCAGGGAGATGGCTCAGTGGATTAAGTGCTTCCCTGGCAAGCACAAGAGCCTGAGTTCAATCCCTGGTTCTGAAAAAAAAAAAGTATAATGATATACTTTTAACAGTAATAAAAATAATGTGATGCAGAAATGTGGCATTCCTCTCTTAATATCTCATTGTACTATACTGGCTACATGATCAGATGAAGGAAAATGAGTGGCATAGGCATTGTAACATGGCACTCAGCTACTATATAAAAAATTTTTAACACAAACATCATGGTACTGTAATAGTTAATATGATAACTGAGATAGCTACTAAATGAGTAACAGGCTGGTAGCGCACACAGGGTGGATACAGTGCATAAAGGGATGGCTCATGTCCTTTGTGAGACAGAGCAGGAAGGTTACATGCCTCACATATGTTCTTTTCAATCCACATCCCAGGACAGTTGGTCAATGTCTAAAGCACTGCAGTCAGAAATTTTCTATCCCAGGGTAGGTGAGCTGGAATTTGAAAGTCTTCTTTCAGAAACCATGCTGAGTCTGTCAACCACACTATTTCAACAGGCACTGTTGGATATGCTAAAAATTCCCAGTAATTTTTTATTGGGAAGTTAAGTGGAATCAGAAAGAGGTGATTGGTCAGAAATACCATTTAGACTCTGTTCTACAGACCTAAAATCTGGCACTTCCTTTGTAGCTCAGTTTTTACCAAGGGCTCCTGTTGAGTCTGTTTCAGCTCTCAAAAGACTCTGATTTGGCCAGAAAGTGAGTTAAAATCCACAACCCAAATATTGCCATATTTGCTTCAACTTCCTTCAAATAAGCTCATCAGAGCCACTTAGAGTTTCACCAACTTTCTCATATCCTGACAAATACAGAAGATGATACTTTTGTTATACCCTGAACCAAGAAATACACTTTGCATGGAGGAAGGGAGGATTAGCCAACACATTATCTCAGCAAATCTTCACATTGCTTACTGGGATATAGACTAGGACAAAAAGCAGGGTCCTCCTTAAGCAGGCTGGGTGGCTGTTTTAGTGCCTGGTGACAGACAAAGATAGGCAAGAGTACTGCATCTGCTTCCTGGGAAGGCAATAAACGAGACCTACAGCTGTCACCTACTTATAATGACTAGAAATTGAGCCCCAAATAAAATGACCATTGGACCCAGATACGTTGGCATAGATCAGGTTTCAATGCCAAGTCTGTTTGGTTCCAGATTCTATTCTGGCTACTGGGAGCCCCATTGCTTCTTGGGTCCAAAGAAAATGAATCCATGATTATTTATCCAACCCAGAAGGAATGCTAAGAGATGCCATACCAAGGTGCTACATAGTTGGATATTTGTATCAGTAATTTGAATGAATTCAGAAAGTCACATTTATCAAATCCAAAAAAGACAAATTCCAGGACTTGTGAAGGTCAAATGAAATAATATGAGTCCCCGTGTTATATTTCAGTAAAACTTGACCCATGGGCAGGAATGCCACAAAGTTTAAAACTATCTTGGAAGTCTGGAACAAGGTCAGAGTTGGATGGAAAAAATAAAAAGAAATTGAATGTGATAAATATAAGTTCAAACTTTACATTTCAAAAACAACCAATGGATAAAGTACAGAAGGGGGAAGTTTATGTAAAACATGTTCAACACAAAGGTGGGAAGGGGCTGCCTTTCATTCCACTCCTATGGAAGCCTCTAACCAACTTCCCAGACACTCAGATGAGTTTGACCTTAGGCCTTGTTCTTCCTTTCTCCTACAGACTGTAACCTGTCAGTGTGATGGAGACTCAACCTTAATTGTCCTCTATGGACTTGGAAAGGCATTAAATGAGAAAGAACTTTCCATTGTGTGCTCCCGAAGTTGGGTTGTTCCCATCCCCTGCAAATAAATGTTCCCAACCTGCCAGCCCATCCGGGATGTTTGGCTCAGAGAAAAGAAATGGGAAAAGAGCTTGTAAAAGCCTAAGACTTCAAAATTTCTTTCAAGTAAGTAGAAGGAGTAAGAGAAGGAAGATGTAAAACTAGGCAATCAATTCTCAAGGGGCTACTATTTGCACTATTCATTAGAATTTCTTTACTGTTTTGAATTTCACTTTAATATGATTTTTTATGTTTTCACGTTTGTAAAACCTCAGAACCTTCTAGTGCAAGACAGCAGAAAACGAGCCAGATGTAGTGGAGCTTTCATGTTGGAAATGGAGTATTAGCAGCTCTTATGTGTTTTCCAGGCAACGTGGTGAGTCTGTGGTCAAGACCATGACTTGCTGGATACTCCATTCACCATCCACTGGGGGGAGTGACAATTCAACAGAAGAATAAATGCCAACACCCAGCATTCACTGCACGCAACTTCCTCCATGAAACAACCTCCTCCATACTCATGGTTGTTTCAGGATGCGCAATGCCCTCTACTGTCCTGCCATTTGAGTATCCTTTTTTCCAAGTTCAGAAAGCACAGTTGTAGGTAGAGAGGGAAGAAGGAAATAAAAAACTTTATTCTAGGTCGAAAGGCAACTGCAAGCATGTGTTGAGACAATGCCCACTTTCAAGAGGGCAATTAAGTAGATGGAAATACCAAAACTACAAGTTGATAAATTGTAAATTACCAGGAAATTCTTGGTGGTCAGAATTTGTGGAGAGTCTCTTCGTGCTAAAATGCCTGGACCCAGCTAAATCTTGGAATGTGGCTAAAGCTACTAGTGAAGTTGGATAGCTGGTTAAAAGCTATGCCATGCCTAGCCATATTTTAAAGTTTGAAAATAAAAGTTTGAGGTGAAAATGCCATTCTTTCAAAACAATATATGCTGGGGCAATGTTATTTGACATTTCTAGAAATTAGTTTTCCATATTTGGCCTTGTGATGTTCCGCAGGTTTTTCACTTTAGCTCCCTTGAACAATGCAAAAATGGGCTTCATCAAATTAAAACAAGAGAAATATTGCAATGACACAAATCCTAGATGCAAATAAAATATCATTATTGGTATCAATAATGACAGGCAAGTAATGTAAATATAGCTTATACCAAATTACTTCATGAGTTTTTTGTTCTTTTGTGTTTTTCTCTTTCCAAGAAGAGCAAGTCTTGCTGGTATGAAGTCCCAGAAGAATGAGCTATCAACAAGCTCTTCCAATCAGGCCTGGAATCAGCAAAAATTTGTCTCTCCTCCCACCCCAACATCTAGCCCAGGACTCACTAACACTATTCCCTGTCTAATTTGACTCCATACATATAGTCAACATTCTACAACTTGAACTTTTGCCTCCTTTATTGAATCTTTTTTATTTGACAATAGAATCAGTTGCTTGTCTCAGGACACCTGATAAATCCCTGGTCCATGGGGAAGTCCACAGACTGCAGTGTGGGAAAGTGATACAAGGAAAGGAGGAACAGTAGGGGATCTCTTACTTTTGTCACAGTGCAGAAGCAACCTTGGGTAGGACTCGACTCCCATACCTGGAGGTCCCATTGCAATGGAAAGATGTGTATGCGGAAAACACTACCAGGACACCCAGGGCTACATCCACCATTAAATCCTGACCACAGATCACTGTGGTTACTTTACTCCCTCTTTAGAACCCCAGGCCCTGCCTTCTGCTTTCCGGCAGGAAAACAATGGACCACAGATCTAGGTAGGGTAAACTGCTAAATGCCCCAAGACCAGAAGGGCAGCTACATCATTACATGATGCACTGAGAGCAGTTGAGAAGCCTCAAAGGCTTGGTACAAAAGTATGAACAGGGGTGAACAAAAATCCTCCCACATCTAGGGGGCTCTTGAAAGGTTAGCACACCAAAACACCTCCTGTGCCCCATCATTCTCCATGAGGAAACCCACATATGGCTATGTTTATTAACATTTCCAAGATCTCCGGAAACAATCCAGAAGAGAGAGCAGATTCACCATCTCATTTGCACATTGCACAGCAGTTTTGTAGCTGAAGCCACCCTCTGAGGCTGACCTCTCAGAGTCCACTTTGTAGACAACGCATCCAAACGGTATCTGTGCTGTTCACATACCCAGCCCAAGCCTGATGATCTTCCACAGCAGCACAGGGGTTGAGAGGGTCTGCATGGACTTGAAGGAGTGCAGCATATTCCTCACCTGAACTCTGCTCAAAGGAAATGGCCTGCCTGTTGCAGTACCTGTCATATGAACACTTTGACTGGGGACTAAAACCCTGAGAATCTGGTCACCAGCTCCCTCTACCCTTCCGCATTGGCTAGGAGCCACTGATTTACAAAGCTGCTCTGCAGAATGCTCAGCACTTGACACTAATATCTTCACACATCTGCTTTTCCCACATATTGGAAAGAGAGGAAATAAACACTTCTTCAGTACTTATTAGGTTCTAGACTGTGTTTGGAATTTTTAGAATGCTCTCACCATAGATGTACAAGGTAAAGGTTCAAAACTACAGGAGTGGGACCTGTGGTGCTCTGGAAAGGGGCAGTCCCACATAACAATACAATTATTCTTTAATACTCTTTGATCTAAGTAAAACCTATTTAGGAGCCAGATCTTCCCTTTAGGCCTTTATTGTGCAGACTGGTTCCTACACACAGAACTTGAGTTAGACAAAGAAGACTTTATTCCTCAAAAGCAAGGTCAAAACTGTAATCACCATCCCTGAGCTCAGAGTGGCTCACTGACAATAGGGGACATGTGCCATGCCAGGGATAATGTGGATGGGTAGAATAAATATCAGTTATTCTCCACTGCTACTGTTATTTGGGATGATTCTGTAACAGTTTGCATACTGTTTGCCCTCCTGGAACCATTGTTTTTCCAGTGGAAAAGAGTGGGGTTCTCCTTAGGTAAGGAGTGCGGTCAGAACAATCTGAGGTAAATTGTACAAGAGAGTATGTTTAATTCAAAACACGAGCCACTTGGAAAGGTAAAAATCCACACATGGGTCTTCTTACTTCTTTACCAAGCTGCTGCTAGATCAGAACATGAACTCCTAAAGTCCCCAACTGGGACTAGAAGTAAACAGCATAGGTAAGCAAAAGAACACAAGAACCTCATATCTGCTAAGCTTTGGTCCCTGTACTTGCAAATCCTGTATTGCTGCAGTTCATCATGTCCACCTCTTCTCTACTACTTGTCCTTAGCCTGATCTTGGTCTTGAAATCTCCAGCTGCCTGGAAGTCATCACCTTCCACCAGCTATCCGAACTGGACATGCACAAGGCAGATGTAATTTATATAGATGTAGCTCACACAAATGATCTTCCATTACACCAAGGCTATTCCCCTTCCTTATGTTTATCATATCTAGCGTCTTCCACTTAAATGCTTATAAACCTCTCAGACCTGTCCCTTTCTTTGCTCTCTTAATTTAGTCTCACTGATGCTCCTCTTTAGAAATGGATGAGGCCTGACCACTACCCGCTAGACAAATCCCTCTGGAAGACACACTGGTCTTGTCCCAACCTCCGCACTACTTCTCACTCAGCCATGAACCACTGTTGGTGGCTGTAGGGCCATGCTCTCCCACCTCCTCATCCCTGTCTGTGCTGTTGGCTCCACTTGGAACCTCTCATCATGTGATCACAAGGCCATCCTACTGATCCTTTAGATCTTGGTTTGATTCCCCTCCCCCTACCAGGAGACCTCTGCATGCCCTTACTTTCATCCTGGATAATTGTCCATCCTATAATCCCAGGTTATCTTCTTCAGGGTCTGCTTTCATGTCATAATGAATTTCTTTTTCCTTTTTACTTTTATTTTTAGTACAGGGGATCAAACTCAGGACCTTGGGCATGCCAGGCAGGCACTTATGCCACCGAGCTATCTCCTGGCCCCATCATATTGAATTTAAATTCTCTGCTCACAGGTATGCAATGGCTACACTGTGCTGTGAACTCACTAATGACAGGAATAGGATCTTTCATCTTTGAACAACTAATTTTTTCACAATGCCCAGCATATAGTGGTCACTCACTAAACACTGGCGGAAGTCAATAATTGATCAGTTTTTTTGGTTAAATCTTCTTTAACATCAAAGCTGATCCCTCTAAGATATTTAAATATATTTTAATGGAACACAGTGAAAGGTAAGTATCAGGGAAAATCATAACCCCTTTTCTTTCTCTAAAATCCCCAGATTTGCCCACTACCACCAGAATCTGAACCCACCACCACCACGACCATTGTTGCTCAGGCCTGTCCTCTTCTCCACTAACCATCTCCTTCCACTGTCACTTTCTCTCCCCGGTACATTCTCCCTTCTGATCTTTGGCTTTGTCTATTACAGTTCTTCACCAGATCACCAAACACAGAGGCTGGTAATAATGTCATGGCGTGAGGCCTAGCTCAGTCTTCCTTGTCTTTCTTGATTTTCTCTGACCTTGTATGTAAACAGACTCTGTCTTCTGACAAGCTTCCCAGGGCCCTTTAATATGTACGACCACTTTCATTCTCACCTCCTTGCCTGCAGGAGGGGACAGCAAGGGCTTACTCCTGACTTCAAAGGAAAAGAATTGAGGCTTTACCCAGACAAAACTTGATGGAAGACATTCAGTAGACCTTGGAATAGCAGCTAGATCTCCTTATTCCCTGGCCAGGATGTAATACTTCTTCAATTGCTCTTAAAATGAAAATCTCAGAATTATTCTGCAGAAGAAAAATATAGGGCTAGGAAGTGGTAGCCACATTTCCGACAAGCTCCATTCATCAGACATTGTAACTTACATAAATGATTTCCTATTATGCCACAATTGTCACTGTAACATGACAGTCTTTGCTGCTTCCTTGAAGTGTTCTCTTTGTTGTTTTTCTGCACAGATCCCCCAGAAAGAAGAATCAAATATGGTCTGAGCAGGAAAACAAACCACATGACACCCGCAGCCCCAGATTCCCCTTCCACATGACTCCATCTGAGCAGAACCAAAGAAAAGGCAATGAATAGACCCCCGTGGGCCTGTGCCCTCTCCCACCTGCCTCTTCCCAAGCTTCACTGTGCCCCTGCAAATAGGATTCCTTTTTCAAAAAATGAAAGCCAACAGTTTATGAAGAAGAAATGAAGTGGCAATTTCCCAGCATGGCTGGGAATCAATACAAGCTGTTGTCAGGGTTTTCTTTTCAAAGGGTGGCTGCAACGCTTCTCCAAAGTCAAGAGCGACACAGCTCCAGTGCTTGACTTACAACTGCTTCATCATAGCACGGTATTTTTAATTTAAAACTCACTGCAGTTGGGTTCAAACTCAGCTGAGACTTGATGTACTGCTAATTCATTTCTCCAATTCCTATAATTCTAAACTCAGTCACCAAACAGTTTAATGCTGATAGAATCACCCGTGAAATGCTTTATGAATGGGTGTTGGGGGAATTTTCCTAGTGTGTGTTAGCAACTGTTACTCACTTTGGGACGGGAAAGAACTCTCAGGCAAAGGATGGTGGAGGTTCTATCATCAAGTATGTGGGCTGGGCTGATGTCCCAAGTGATCCAACTCTATATACCACCATAGTGATACCCTATTGTCCCTCACACACAGGCACACACAGACACATTATTAACCATGTAAGGGAAATGCCAGGCACTGATGACGTTTCCCATGGGAAATGCTTAAATTTATCCTCTGGTTCATCATCCAAAGATGAAAACCATGGTTTTATAGCCTACTCAGAACTCTGGGTGGCAGAGTATTTCCCGCCTCCCAGGAGAAATTTTTTTCTAATCATCCAAAATTCAGGAGATGTGTCTTAATAACTCAAGCCTCCTTTATTAATTTGATAAAGAACATTTATCTTTGTCAGGTGTATTGCAACCTCTTAGTCAATGAATGTAGTCAGAAAAAATGGAGATGGTGAATGTCATTCCTCACATATTTTGCAAACATCCATCTTGATCTATAATGTCGGCTGAACAGTGCTGCTAGTGGAAACAAGTCCACAATCTGTCAGAGCTGTATTCTGGAAAAAGTCCATAAAATGTGCACCTGAAAGCGGACTGTATGGCTGAGGTAGCTGAAGTTTTGTGACAACTCAGTCATTTCTGGGATTCTCAAAAGCAAACGATAAGGACCAGAAGCAGGTGGCATTCCTGAAAGTTGGACCTCATAAGTCTCCGTTTGACCAGGGATGTGAATTCATTTTCCTGTTTTTTTGTTTTTTCTCCTCCAAACTAAACTTGAACTTCAAAGATCCAGTAGAAAGCCAGCATCTCCCAAAATGCTTTCTGTCAAACATTCATTCCAGGAGATGGCAGCAGGTTTAAATGCACCCACACAAAGGGATCCCACTGCCAAATAGCTGAACAGCCGTTGCCTAAGAATAAATAGGTTTCTCAGTAGCATACCTCCTTCACCTTTATCATGCTTGCTATTAACCTTGAGTCCCCAAGAGGGGGACACAGGATAAGATCTTTGCAGATCTATGTTGGCCACTTTCTTGGGATGGGAGTGTCTTGCAGACTAGCCTTCAAAGCCCTCTGAGAATTACATTTTGGTCATCCCTCCCAACCTACTGATACCTAACCCAAAGTGAGTTTTGTATCCAAAGAAAGATATCAATTCTATATGCATCAAAGCAAAAAAGGAGCTCTGTGCTAACATGCTCCAGTTCTACATTCTCACCAATATTTATCTATCAGTTCTAGTGGATAAGCTTTGAGTTGGGCAAAGAGAATAGAAGTTATCTCTGCATCTAGGACAAAGGATATACAGTCATTGCTCCTTATCTCCCAAGAATTAGTTCTCAAACTTCTTATGAATCCTAATTGTCAGTAGATGTGCAATATCCTTATCTACAGTGGGTATTCAGTATTTATATATAACCTATGCACATCTCTATATACTTTAAATCACTATTGCTATAATACTGAATATAATGGAAATGCCACACAAACAATTGTTGCACTGTATGGTTTATGGAATAACTGCAAGGAAAAAATGGCACATGTTCAGTACACACAACTTTTAAAGTACTTTTGATCTACAGTTAGTTGAATTAGTGGGTAAAAAGCCCACAGGCACAGCTGTAAATTTTAACTGTCCTCATTGCTACTCCAGCAACAAATTCCCTGCCTTTATGAAAAAATATGAATTAAGTTCCTGATTGCACAAAAGACTGCTTTATGTAGGGGCTGGTGCTACCATTAGAGAGGCAAAATGCTCTGGAGGTCATTCTGCACAGACCCAGGTCTCACCATCAGTCAATAGTTAAGGGCACAAGCACAGTGCAACCATCAGTCCTTTGTCCAGCCTGACCCTACGGGGGCTTCAAGCACAAGAGTTTGGTTTTTTTAATGCAAAGGAGGGTGAAACTGGCTAGAGGCAATGACTTTTAGAAAACATTTTATATAGAAATGTTCCTGCTATGTTATATTTTAATGCATAGGACGTTTCTTAAAATTAAGGGGGATAGCAGAGGTAATTTGCCTCCATCCTTGCTTACCAACAGATGTTCTCCTCAGCTAGCACAAGCAGATAGATCTGGGGTGTCCCCATGCCACCTTGTGGAAGGCATTCCTAAAGTCAATATGTCCTACAGTTAAGAAATTACAGTCCTTTTGGTGGAACCGGAGATTGAACTCAGGTCCTTGAGCTTGCCAGGGAAGCACTTATTCCACTGAGTCATCTCCCCGGCCCTAAGAAATTACATTCTTACTATGGTTTCTATTAGGGTCTAAGTTGTGGCCCTCCATGTGGTTAGCTAATACTTCCATAATTCTGGGAGTTTGGGGGGCTCCTTCTTGGAGCATGCAGCTCTGCCACCCTCTCTGGACTCAGCTCAGAAAAAACATATGTTCCTCACACAGAACTCACCAACCCATGGACCTAATGGATGCACCATCTAGATCTGCCCGCTCCCTTCTGATGCCCCCGCCCTGCCCAACTCCAAGCTTCAGCCATGTGCCCTGCTTACCACCTGAATGACCCAAGTGATGTCTCATGGCATTCTTCTAGTCCTAAAGCTCTCTTTGCCTTGCTTCCTTGAGGGGCAAAAGCCAGACTCCTGGAGCAGATGGGGGAACAACTATAGAGGTCCCAAAGCCGAGCCTGAGTGTGCATGTTCTTCTTGACTGAGTTTTCTGACCCCGGAGGTGATTGATGTCTCATGAGGTAATCTGCGACGAGGGAGCTACACCAGACAGGAAGCACACAGCCATGAGCCCCTGGCTGTGCTTACTCTCCAGACTAAGCTGAGCCCCTTGGGCTTCTGAGTGACTAAGCCAACAACTGTTAGGCTGGGGAGCTACTGCCAGTTAGGCAGTACCATCTCTTTCCCGTCTTCCCTTCCTCCCTTCCCTTCACTCCTGGAACCCAAACCCTCAATAAAATGAATTACAAAAGATTCCAGGGAAGCCAGGCTGGACCTGGGGGTAGGGACCAACAGGCCAAGAGCAAGCCCAGGTGCCCAGGTTCCTGGACCAGTACACCCTGCTCACACCTGTGCTGGGCACCGGAACTCCATACAGAAGTTCACTTGAATGAAGACCAAAATATTTTGTAAATTATTGATCAAGAACAGCCCCCTCATCTTATAACTGCTAATACTGAATCAGAAGGTGACTTTTCCCAACCCTCCTTAGCTGGTAAACATCAGAACTGCTATATCATCGGTGTGCAAAGCCTGACTTTTCCTACAACGCCAGTGGTTTTTAAGTGAGAGAACACATGTAGATCACCTATAAGCCCAAGAAAATATACATATGCCTGGGAACTTCTACTGCCTAAAAGGCTAAGAGCCGAAGAGGATGTGGAGATGGCTGAGCAGGGGCTGAACCTGGAAGTGGGCTGTCCTGCACCCTGCACACTTCTGCATGAGCTCTGGGGCTCACACAATCACCAGAACACAGGTCTTGGTGGAATGTGAGAGTCCAGTCAAAATTATTCACAGTCAAAAATAAAGACATATGTCCACATGTAAATGTCCCCATGTGAGAGCGATTATCTTAGTCCGGTGTTCCCCGGCGGCTCTCAGCTTCACTCCATGCTATATCTACTTTTTTAGCTCCTTAATCCATGTGAGTGTAGCAAAGGGAGAAGTCTGGCATCAAGGAACTCTTTCAGCTTTTCTTTGGACCCAGGGTAGACACTTACCTGACAGGATAATTTCTGTGCATCTAATACCAGTCCTACTCTCATAGAATAAACTTCATACAATTCTGCTGTGTTTAGGCACTATCTTTAGGAAGGTACTCTGAGATGGACAGGGAGGAAATGAATTCCATGTGAGCCAACACCCCACCTTGGGGACTCAGTTGCACACCCTCAGGTCTGCTCCCCAGACCTGCCCTCCTCCTTCCCCTCTTTCTTACACAGGAACAGAAACCATTTTCCAGCTCAGCTCTGCTTGCTTTCTTGCTTCTTGACCTGTGGGCAAAACCCACAGGCTGGGAACTGGGCTGGGCTCACACTAGTAGCCCCAGGAGTATGTCAGACAGGAAAGTGATCTGAAGGGGCCGCGAAGAAAGCCTCTGAACAGCTGCACCTTCTTCCCTACATTTCTAGTGCCTTCTTCCTCCATTGCTTCTTTCCTCACACTTCATAATGAAAAGACTTTCCCCTGTCAGACCTCAGGAATTGATTGCACTGAGCCATGTTCAGCACATTGACTGTGGGGATGAGATCCTCTTAGCTAGTGATCTGTTTTGTGTTGAAGTGACAAAACATCCCAAAATCCAATTTGCTGTTTCGAATCTTGGTTCATGCGCAAGACATTAAGAGAGGGAGCAGGAAGCCAAGTTTACCAGGCCTGGGGGGAGCCCAAGATCTCTCCAGCACCTGTTGGCTTACATCTGTATAATTTTTGACACTCTGACTGTGGTCCCAGAGCAGAGGTGATGAAATTCTAAGCATGCCCCTTCTAGGCACCCCAAGTTTGGCAGAACTTCCACACACTTCCCAATGTAGAGGAGAAGCCAAGTAAATAGTGCATGAAATAGAGATTTGTCTTTTGAAGAATAAGAGAGCAAATACAACAAATTTGGGGTTGTCCCTTAAACTGTGCAGACCAGGAAAGCTGAGTGTGCCAGCTTAGCCCTGGCTTTGGGATGGGACAGCACCCAGCCTGGCCTTGAGCCAAAGGCCTTCCTACCCATGCCCCCCAGCACCAAGGTGTGGTGACTCCTGATGTCCCACTCAGCCTGCAGCTGTTCAAGTCCAGCCTCTTTTCTCCACAAGCATGGGGACCCGTCAATATTCCATGGCGAGCTGCACAATGACTCCCCCTACACAGGCCATTGGTACTGACTTTTAACGAGCCATCTGCCTCAATTATCATAGTGTACAAGATACCAGCATAGCATAACATTGCCCTTCCTCTGGATTCCAAAATCTGGAACCCCTAGAGCTGGTGAATGAATGAGAAAACAAGTTTGAAGCATACTACTGTGAGCAGTGCGATGTTAAGAATGCAGGGATCTGTTGCTTAGCAACCTAGGGCCTGGGGCTTCTCCCTGAAACTCTCTTCTCAGCCTAAGTTCCTATGCCATCAAAATGGGAATCCACAATACCTACCCTACAGACTTATTTTCAGCACTTGATGAGAAAGTGTCATTTCCACATAACCAGCGATCTGAAGCCGTCACGAGGGAGAACCAGACTCCTACCACAGTTGGAGCCTCTAAGAATCAAAAGCAAAGACTAGGTCTTCACTCATTTGCTCCTCCTTAGTTTTTCCCAGGAGAAACTAGGAGTTGCAAAGTGAGGAACAATCACCTTCAGGGACAGAGCACTCCGCTAGGAAGATGCACACGACTAACAATTTGCCAACATCCCAAGAATGAGACTCATCCTCCTTTGAAGAATGGGGAGATTGAGGTTCAAGAATAAATAAAATATATTTGTCTGGGTTAAAGGCAACCCAAGGGAGGACCTGCACCAGGTATGCTGAATCTGCCCCAAGCACACTGGGCCACGCTCCTCACCGGGTGGGGACAACATGCTGAGCACATGTACTCGAAGGAGGCAAGCAGCACAGTGACAGGAGCCAGGTCAGTTTGAGACTGGGCTCCAACACTTGGCCACCTTGTGACCTTGGAGAAAGGTCTTAGCCTGTCTCACTTCAGCTTCACCATTGAAGCCACGGATACAATAACAACTGCTTCTCAGGTGAGTGGTTCTGAGGAATAAATGAGCCAACCCATGCAAAGTAATTAAAGGGTATCTTATCTGGCAAATACTCCATAAATGCTGGCTACCATTGTCATTATTATTATTAGTATTATCTTCCAATCCATTGTTTCCATAAGGATTAAAACTGATGCTGTGTGCACAGCCTCTCCCTGGGGAGAGTGCTGATCAGAGGATGAGGTCCTTGTGGAGGACTCCAGAGCTTTTCTGCCAAGCTGCTTCCTACCAAACAGAGCAGCAGCCTCCTCCTTCAGGAACAAGGCCTCTGATCAGGAATTAGGACCCCCTGCCTGCCTTTCCTTTTAAGATCCATCTCTTACCACTTAGCAGCAGAGCCCCCTTCAGTCTCTGGCTGGCTCCACCTTCCTGCTACAACCAGGATGCTGCAGCCTAGACTGCAAAAATCAGGCACAGAAGAGTAAGTTGGGACTGCAGAGGGGTGCAGGAAAGCATTCTGGGGAGGGCTGGGGCACAGCGGGGACTTTTAAAGAGACAGCGTCTGCCAGGCTCTGTGTGGACCAAGCGTCACTCAAAGAAAGCCATAGGGCAATTACCCTAATCATGTGCACCTCCCAAACAGCCCTTTGATTTATTAGCACCACATCTTTTTAAAATGCCACTCTTAAATATAAATAACACTTAATCATCCAGCTGTCATTAAATACATGTTATATTGATTTCTTGGAGTGCCGCAAATTTGAGGGCGAATGGGCGGGTGGATGCGGACACAAAGCCAAGAGGTGGATTAACAAATGAAAGGGAAGAAGAAAGGGGCCTTGGAGGAGTAGAAAGGGGGATGTCGAGCAAGAGAAAAAGACCTTCTGCAGCACCTTGGGAACTGAAGCAGTTCCCTATCTGGTAGCACGGGATACAAAAAGAAGCAAGCCGAGGGTGGCACATCTGTTGCACAGATTAATCACAGCGGAGAGAGATCGGGGTTGGGTTTGCAGCATTGCTGTCGCCCCGTCAAGGCCAGTCCTAGAGCCACTCCAACAGGTCTCTATGCGTACTGTCTGTGCAGGGAGTGCTCTCTCTGAGTGAGAACAGGGAGCAGCAACTATGAAATGCCCCCTAGCTGGCTAGGAGGAGACTCCCTGTAATTTATCTGCATGGAAGCTTGGTGGTAACTATGAGCCAAGAGCAGTTGCTAGCCCATCCCCCTAGCTGTCCCCACTTCAAGACTGCTGCCATCCTAGAAAGCCCCCACCTAATTCCCAGCACCCCTCATTGTAATTTGAAGGATTCAGAGGCCAAGGGCAAGCAGACTGCCAGGAAGACTTCCTTGTTTACAGGAGCTGCAGCAGTCGAGACAGAAGAGAAACAGAACAAGTTGGCTGCTTCAGGTAAATTCTTCTGCAGATGCTTGCAGTGTCCATGTGCACCCAGGATAAAGTCTTGGGAGCCGGGAAGGAGGAGTTTCTGGGCCATCCATTCCTTGTGTTCACCAGACAGCCACAATAAGACAGTCTAGCCACTATGAGAGTGAGCCCAGAGAGTGTTCAGTGCTGGGCCATTTCCTCTGCACGCAACTGCCTCCCCAAGTGAGAGAAAACTTAAAAGGAATCCACAGAAGAGAGGCAGGGGGAGAATAACAGTGTGGCATATTCCAGGGCCAGACAAAAGAGCCAGGCAGGAAATCAAAAGACAAACACCCAGTTTTACACCCAGATTTTAATTAATAGCTGCCTTGTCCTAGAAACCAATTTGGTACCCAATGCTAAGTGCAGAAAATGCGGGGAATTTTGATCCCTGGTGTTTAACTTATCACCAGCAGGATGACTGTTGGTCTGACATTAAAATGAAAGATACTGAGGTTATGAATACACAAGAGAAGGAAAACGGGAGGGAGAAGGGCAGAGGTATACAGGAGAGATGCACAATAAATTCAGGAAGAGGAGCTGCACCCCAGCCTTTTGCCCCTCACAGGTGCAGTGAGGGAATGTTTACCTGAGAGGCTCCCGCTTTGCAGGAGCTCACTATTTCTGCTGCAAACCATGTGCCACCATACGCGTACGTGGAACCTCCCTGTCTACGCACTCAGAGGGTACGCATGCAGAAATGTGCCAGTTTTTCCACAGCCAAGAAAACAGAAGTGAAGCCCACTGTCACACATGGCTGGACCCGTTGACCACATTTGCTTAGATTCTGAGAATTCGTGTGCATATGGATGTGTGTGACTGTGGCCGCTTGAGTCCACTATTCTTAAAAAAAAAAAAAAAAAAAAAAAAAAAAATAATGTTTCTTCCCCTGCCTGGGATCTCCCCATTGTGAGAGCTTCTGCTTTATTCTGTCTACCCTTTTCAATCAATCAAAGGGCAGCTCACACCGCACACAGCGGGAACACAATCTCCCTCCTGGGGCGTCTGCTCTTCTCCCTAGCCTAGCCAGAAACCACTGCAAAAGCTGAAAAAAGTTTGAAAATAGCAGATCTAGAGGTACAGGAAAAGCCCCCTATTTTTGCATTCATCTTTCTGGATTTACATAAGCAACCCAAATTCCGTGCCCAACACGGAGCCTCCTTGTTCAAAAGAATATTTGCTCCTTGTCCCTCCTGTTCCGGAGGACTCCCAGTGTCCTTTTTCCAAAGGTGTATTGTGGGACACTCTGAACACATGATCTTATATAAAAGGTACAAGCTTATCCCACTTTATTGGTCAAGTTATTGGTCAAGTTGCTGAAAAGCAACCTCAAAAGGACAGCTAGGGAAACATAGGAGCTTGCTATACGTATTCTCAACCTTGAAATAATGTTTTAATTGGGTCTCCCATTTTTCTCTCTGCAACAACTGAGCACTTGAATAAGTTACTCTTAGACCCCAAAATGGGACTATGAAAAGCCCCTTTGGAATTTCCCACCTCTCACCTCCTTCAGGAAAACTTTGAAGATGACCCCCCTGCGAAACTCCTCCAAGGAGAGAAGGAAAGGACATGATTTAGAGAAACAGAAGCTTGAATCACTGTTTTCTGGACAGCACTTCTGGACTCAGGAGAAGCCAGTTTCTGGAGAATGCTGGCAGACCCAAAAATGGACACTTTTGACATGCTCCTGAGGGAGGGGACATTCCTGGGAGGGGGACTACAATCCTGTGTTTCCCCCTCCTATCCCATTGTCTTGGACACAACTCTCAAAAGACACAGGACAGGTGTTAGCCAGAGGCACAGGGGACAGCAGCTCGGTGCACACAGGGAAGGGTAACTAGATGAAAGAGACTGAATCCTGGGTCTTCAAGCCCTGACTGCTGGCTGTGTCCCAGGGTCTGACCACGTGAGTAAGGTCATGTCTATTAAGGAGAGCCTGACCCCTGACCTTCCCAGAGCAGCTACACTCGCGCTGCACTGCGATGCCTAAGCCCCTTCCTCCCTGAAATCTCGGCGCATTCCCTGCGAAGCTGAGCCATGCTTCAGAAGGGCGCTTGTGCTGCCTCTTACTGGGGAAACGCAGTGTCTGTTCCACATGCACCGCCCTACGGAACTGCAGCCCCATCCGCCTATGTGGCCTCCTCCCCACGCACCGGGCCACCACAAGCTCCAAAATCCTGTCCGAATCTCATCTGTCAGTGTGCCTACCCTTTAAATCTCAAGGTATCCAAAGGCCACGCAAGAGTGGTTACACTGGGCGGGTCTCTGAAGACCTCCCATGACTTTCCCGTTTTAAAAACACCAGTTAGGAATGAAAGGGGCTGGAAACGGGAAAATCCCCCCTCAGCTTGCCCTGGTGGGAGGGACGGCTGCTCTTCCACTGACTCCCACCCTGAAAGTCCTGGGCAGAAGTCTTGAGTCCAGGAGTGTGACAGGAGAAAGAACATGGGAAATCCCTGCTCCAGCCGCGCTGCACCTACGGTGGTGTCCAGGTGGGACGTGGGCAGGTGCGTGAGCACAGTATATGTCTGTGTGTATTTGTACACGCGCGTGTGTATGCGTGTGTGTGTGTGTGTGTGTGTGTGTAACCGGCTGGCTCGGGGCAGCCGAGGACTCCAGGGCCGGCCCGGGTACCTCCACCTGCGCTGCCCTTGCCGCCCTCCCGGCCCCGCGCCCAGGCTGGCTGGCTCCTTACCTGAAATCGCCGCGTTTCCCTCCTTTAGCGGGAGCGCCGCATTGACACTGCAGATGGTGCCTGTGCCGCTGCCTCTCGCCCTCCTCTGAACGTGTGCGTGTGCGCGCGTGTGGCTGCCTCCTCCAGCCCCAGCCCCGAACGCAAATACTCCACCGAGACACAGGGAAGCCGGGAGCAGCAGAGGAAAACGAAGGGAGCCAAATCAGAGCCCGCGGGGATTGACAGCTCCTCTTGCAGTGTCCAAGGTGGGCGTAATGTCCAACAAAAAGGTCGGAAATGTGGATCGATTCCAGGCACCCCTTTCCTCAACCCAGCCCGGAGCCCAAGCAGCGGCGGCGGCTCTCGGGGGCTGCAGTGGCGACGCGGGGCTGCCCCCTTTCGTCCCCACCCCCGCGGGCTGAATGTCCTTGATGCCAAGCGGGCACGGCGGCGTCACTCCGCGCCGCCCATGCTCGCCCGGCCGGGCCGCTGCCCGGGCGCGGCGAGTGCGTTGGGGACCCGCCGGGGAGCGCTCTTTGCGCCTCTGTGCGCCTCCCTGGCAGCTTCGTCCGGCCCCAGGCAGCCCGTGGCCCGCCTCGCCGCTACCACCCCCACGCCTGCCGAGAGACTCTTCGGGCAATGCCCAAGGGCCGGGGCTGGGGGTCCGCGGGAGCCGCCGGCTGCTCCCCGGGGAGGCGCAGGGCTGCGGCGGTGGCGGCGGGCGCTGCGGCGGCCAAGAACACGGCCGCGGTCCAAGCCAGGCCTTCCTGGCGCGCCCCCGGCCCCCCTGGCGGGCTGCTCGCAAAGTTTGCAGGGGGCAGGGAGCCGGGCCGCCGCTGGCTCGGCCGCCGCCGGAGCTCCCGGGCTGCCTGCTGCCGCCGCGGCTCGCTGCTGCTGTGCATTGAAGCCCGGCCAAGCGCTGCAAAAACTCCAGCTGCCTGGCGCTCTCTGGGTCCTCCTCTCCTCCTCCCGCCCTCCCCTCTTCCCTTCCTCCCGCCCTCGCCTCCTCCCCTTCCCTCCTCTCCCCGCAGCCCGCCGCTCCCTCTCTGGCTCGCTCTCGCCGGCTCGGAGCTCGCGGCTGCATCTAGACCGATGGAGAGCAACCGGCAGAGGGGGCAGGGGGCGCTCCCCGCGAGCTCACGCCCGCAGCCGCTGCCGACTAGCCCACTCTCCCCTGCGCGGACATAGGCCCACACTCTCCTGGGTCTCCTCTGGCTGCCTCCAGACACCCTGGCAGTGCCAATGTGGGGCACAGGGACGAATATATGGTGACTTGAGCGCATGCAAGGCGCGTGCTTAGAGTAAAGCGCACTCAGCCGCCGGGGAAGAAGACGTGGGCGGGAACGATCTGTCGTCGGAGGGACCCTCAGGTATTCAGAGCTGACACCGGCACGTTGAGGCCAAAACACACAAACATTCCTAATCAGAAGGACCACAGACCCCCCCCCCCATGATTGCACTCCTGCGGGGCAACCTAAGATGCCCAGGACCAAGGACAGAAGGTCTGCGCAGGAGAGCAGGAATGGCCAAGTGCCCTGCAGCTCCCTGGGTAACCTGATCTGCCAACCCGTAATGTCTGCACGGGGAGGCTGACCTGGCTGTGCTCTTTTCTGAAACCCTAGATCCCAGACCACAACCCAGACAGATAACGCCAACATCAGGGTAGTTTCAGTAGCCCCAAGAAAGAAATCTCAAGGTTGCTTTGGTGTAGATAGCCATGGCAAGGAGAAAATCCATGCAGACAGCAAGGGGGTGGCACTTCTAGGAAAGCTGTGCATAGTCCACCAAGTGTGCCCCACTGGTCAGGGAAACCTCAGGGCGCTACTTGGTTTATTCACCTGTCTGCATACCTCCCTCATGGCATTCCCACAGTAGTGCCCGATGGGCATTCACCAGGAATGACCTGCTAGAAGAGCCCCCCATTTTTGCCCCACCCACCATGTCTCTTCTTCAACTTAACTTTTCTTCCCACCCAGCAACCTCCCCTCCCCACTTTCCGTTCCTTTTCTGAGCCTTCGTATTAGGTAGAAATGACTGGCACCAGCATACATTTCTACACCTTCCTATAGGGACTGTATTTCTGTAGAAATAAGTTTTGTAAACTGGGAGGCTTCAAAATAATCTTCAGGATAGCCATAGCCCTGAGGCCAGTGGCACCTGCGGGCCAGACTGAGCTCACCCCCGTGGGACTAATAGAAACTTCACTCTCTCTGATGAGGAGGAAATGAATCAAGCCAGAGCAGAAGGCAAGCAGACGTTCGAGTCTTTGGTTAAAGGGTATCCAGGAGACAGCGCGGAGCCCCATTAGTCTCTGGTTCTCTGCTGAGCACTGCATGGCCCAGAAAGCAGCAAGGATTATCATATTAGCTTAAGTTAAAACATTGATCTGGCTGCTCTCTTCTCAGAAACTCTGAATCCCAGATTCTAGATAAAGCACACAATATCAAGTTAGTTTCAGAAGTCTAGAGAAACACACAAGATAACTCAGTGCTGCTGCTTCTTGGACATTCTTCCGGGACTGAGGATGCCCCAGGGCCTGATGTCTGTCTATACCGGACAGAGACTGGAATGCGGCTGGTAAGGCACCTGCTGCAAAATCAAAGAGGACCCTCACATCATCTGGATAAAGCAGGCCTCACACTCCTTGTCCTGCTTCCAGGGGTTGCCTGTCTAAAACAGCCATATGGGACCATCATAGGCTGTGCCCAGAGTCCCACGGAAAACCCCAGGGATACTTAAGGGAGACGGTTCAATGAACACAGAAGGGAGGATCTGTACAAATGTCTGCTGTCTACTGGGCTTTCAGTGCATGCCGTTAAAACGCTGAAAGGGGGAGAAGGTGTGAATGTAGCTCTGTCCCCCTTCTCAGTCAGTTATTCCAGCATATATTTAACATCATATGATTCTTTTCTGCCCCTTGCAACATGGGTGTGCAGGTGTGCTTGTGCATGTGTGCGTGTGTGTGTGTGTGTGTGTGTGTGTGTGTGTGTGTATGGCTGAGTGCACCACACCCATATCCTGATGGATGAGCCAGAAGTCAGAGACCTCTCTTTTTCAGAGGTGGCAAATAAAATGTGTTTATTATTCTTTATCTCCTGCCTAGCATGTTGTGTCATTTATTTTCATTCAGGGAAATGAATGCCATGTGGTATCTGAAGAGTAACACAGAGCCAAATGGCAGAAGGGAAGCACACAAAAAGCTGGACCAACATCAGGCAGGTGAAGAGTCCCACCCACCAGCTCTCTCTCCTGCTCAGTAGGGCCCCTCCTCACCCCCCTTTCTCTGGCCTGAACAGCACAGAGCAAGGTATTCCTGAAGGGCAGCTACAGCACAACACCCTTGACAGGAAGAGCAGATAGGCCAAGTTTGCCCCAGCCTGGGGCTGGACGACAGCCCATTGGATCTTCCACCCCAAGTCTGAAGAATGGCATGGAAGTATCACTACACAGGAGACCAGAAGACCTGTTTCTTCTTCCTGGCTCTGCCCTGATCAGCATTATCATCTGGAGCAGGCCATATGCTCCCAGTGAGGCTCCATCTCTCACCTGCCACATTGTCCCTTAGAGTTGTAGTGACATCCAAAGGGAATTCAGCCCTGTTGGTGCTTTGAAACTCCAAGGCAAGTGCAATACACACCTTAAACCACCGGTTTTCAGAGCAACATTTATTTTTGCACGATGGTACACATAAGAGCAGGTCCTCTGCTGTCTCAACTCTTCTCTGTGAGTAGACATAGTGGAAAAGGCGGCAATGTTAATGGTTCAAAGCATGTTTCTGCATTAGGTCCCAGGCCTCTAGATCTGTCACCTTTGCCAGGGCCTGCCAGCTGGCGAGGGGCAAAAAGCGAAGCCAAAGTCCTTTCAGCTGTTTCCTGCTGACATCTCTGAGTCATCCACTGCTCCTCTAGCCTGATGGTGAAACTGGGCAGGTCACTACCTGGCCCCATGGCCACAGGAGGGAGAAGTGAATGGCACATCGCTTCATAGTGTCCTGTTTCTCAGGAGGAGATGGAGAGGGATTGTGATTTGTTGGCAGATTTGGGAAAAAAAAGCATGGATTTACCTCTCATGGATGAATAAAAAGATCAGATTTAATAGGAGAAAGAAATTTTAAGTTTTCTTTCACTTAGCTATCACCATTTTATTAGCTAGGAACAGAGCTGCTATTTATGTTAATAATAGCCAGTTTTGCTCGTTAAATAAATCGCGAGGGCCTGGTGGTGCTATAGACAAAAATTCTCCCCCTAAGTGCTGCCCCTTGGCTGGGTCTCCTAGAGTGCACAGGATAAAAACCTTTAGCCTTCGGCTGCTTGAAATCCTACGTTGTGGCGCCACCTGCAGGAGAGCAGTAATATCGACGTTATCCCAAATCTGCAGAGACGAAGAGGGAAGAGTCTCCCTCAGTTGCCAACCGAAGGGTCCCAACTATCCAAGGCCCGTACTTTCCAGATGTCTCCTGTACAATCCAGAGGCCTTCAATTTGCATCCCCCTTGGAAGCTGCCATTTCGAGGGATCTGTTTGCAGCTATACAGATTTTAGTTCATTCAAACAAACATTCTTTTTTCCGGAGTTAAGTAGAGTCTTTAACCTGGGGTCCTGTATTCAAGACATAAGACCATAAAATAGTAACATAGGACAGTGATGTGACTCCTTTTGGAATAAAATGTGGGGAGGAACATGCTTGTGTCACCATGATTCCTAACTGGAACTTGACCTTGCTGGCTGGGTATTCGTAAATCCAAACTACCCAAGGCTGCACTATCCTGTGGGGATGAGTAAGGAGTCAGATACTAACCTCTCAATCTCAACCTAACCTCTTCTGCTCACCCCCAGGCTTTGGCCACCACTGACGACTCCCTACCTGTCTCCTCCCAAGATGTCAGAGACCCCTGTGGTGGCTGTGCTCGGGCACTAGTCTCCCCATGTTCTTCTCCTTGGGTCTCTTCATTGTGCCTCTGCCCCTGTGCCATTGGATGAGGGACAGACACCTGGCCATCATCAGCAGTGTGGTTTCCTCCTGAGGACTCCTCCATCTGGCAACATTTATGCACACAGCCAGTTCTGCAGCTCTGCTGTGGCTTCCTGGCTCACACTGGGAGCTCGTGCCACGGTGGGGAAGATCCTGCCTCCACCTCAACTACATGACCAGATACATACAAACACACTGCAGATCGTGGGCCTCTGGACTCCCAAACAGCCCCCGTGCCTCCCATGGTCCAAATCTTTCTTTCCTACCAATGCCATTTATCATCCCCACAGCAAAATTCTTCCTTCTTTTTAGGCTAATAAACATATCTTTTCACCTACAGACACTAAAACTTAGATGATGACATGGGGTACAGGAAATGGGAGCAGTAAAGGCACTGCCTACCTTCATTGCCAGGAACAGCAGATCCCAAATCTGGCCATAAGCATGTCAGTACAACACAGTTCAGTATAGACATTGACCCCTCCTAGGAGTTCAGGCCCAAGAGACACAAGATATCACAAGACACCAAATCCTAAGCATTGTGCAGTTTGTGGCTCCCACAAAAAACTTCTAGCTTGGCACCACCTACTTCACTTACTAAGTAGTTTAAGTTAGACACTTGGCTCCTCTGACTAGAGTATAAATAGTACAATCACCCCAGTGGCTTTTTTTTTTCATTGTAATAAGATAGGTTTGTGCTAATAGCTTGAGAGCTTTTGTCCAATAACTTCCAAAATTACCAGACAGTCCAAGTAAAATCCTTTGTAAGTGACTATAGCAGGAAGCCTTCCAAACTTCCCCAGTGATCTTCACCTACTGTTATTCATGCCCTGTGCAGATCCCTGCCACACTAAACCAGAGCTGCCTGGAGGGAGCAAGAATCTACTGTAGGAGTGATAGTGTGTCCAAGTTCCAGTCAAAAAAGATGTTGCTTCCAGTTTATTCTCTTGGATCATTTGGAGCTGTCCATGGTAAGGAACTCAGGCGAACCACTAACAACCACACCAGCTTGCCAGCCCCATGACATGGCAAGCACAATGACTCACAGAGAGGGAATCATTTGTCTGGCCTCATTAGCCTCTTGCTCTTATTATTTGAGCTCACTTATCTTTAGAATTTCTTAGACAAAGGGAGAGATGGCTGGATACGTGATGTTCCCATACCCGGCAGGACTAGGCACTGGAACATGTGTTAGGAACTGCCTTTGGGGCTTTGAGATTAAGCTTCTTAACACATCTCAAAGTGTTAAGTAAAAAATGAGAAAACTCAAACATGGAGCTGGAAAGCATCAGCATACAAAATGCTCAGGTCCAGCACTCACTTGAAGTGGACTGTCATCAGTTCCAGAGTGCCAGGAATCAGAGACATCCAAGAGGGATGCAGGAAGCATGTCGGGTCCTATTCATTTTAATGAGCTGTCTGGTTCCTGCCCCTGACAGAGAGCCTTCTGCAGGCAAGGTTGAGTGTGACCGCAGAGTGAGACCTCTTTTATCTGCAAAGCACCAGTTCCTAGCGGCTAAAAAGAATCCTTGTACCTGATCCTGACCTTCACCACATGGCAGGGAAGGAGGGAGGCCCAAGGGCACTTCCGTTTGCTAGAAGGCACAGGAAAAAGATACTAGAACCAAGACTGGAAGTCCAATTTTCCCTCCCAACAATTCTCCATGAGGATCTCCTCGCTTTGCCTTTTCTCCTTAGCCCTTAGCAGCTACGGCACAACTCAGTAGTGCCCAGGAGTCATACTTACGGCCAAGGCATGCACACAGGTTGAGGAAAGAGAGGAAGAGAGGGAGAAAAATAGATGAAGGAAAAATATAAGTGCTTGTCCTGAATCAGAGTAGAAAGAGCCACAAAAAATTGCTTCAGGGAGGTTCCAGGCATAGTGCTGGACCTCTTCCCCCTTTAAAGTTTCCCTCCAGGACTCTGTGACCTAACCCATTATCCTAGCTCCATTCCCTGGCCAGGCCCCACTGCCTTCTCTCAGACTTGCAAGGGTATCTTCCTAAAACAACCCTGTTGACTGGAGGCTATGCAAATGTGAAGGCATGCCTCTCCAAGGCCCCAGACCACAGTGGTATGTAGTAGTATGTAAGAGTTAGAGACAGCCAGTCGTGATTCCCATCTCTCCTCAAGTCTTCATTCAGGAAGGACATGAAAGTAGCCAAACATCATCCCCTGTGAAAGTATTTACACCATGATAATCAGCATGTACTACAGATCAGGACTTTTAACTTTGTGTAGAGCCTGTTATTAAATGTTTGCCAGGACACCACTGGGAGGGCCAGTGATAGAGCTAAATAATGTGGATTAGCCCAGATCAGCCTTCCACATGGCCAGGTGATTCTACATATAAACCCATTTATGTTCATTCATTTTCTCTTACTATAATAAAATGCTTGAAGCTGGGTAATTTTATAAAGAAGAGGTTTATTTATCTCAGTTCTACAAGCTGAGAACTTTGTGGTGGATATCACAAAATCAAAGGCATAAAAAATGAAGAGATTACATTACCAAACCAGAAGTCAAAGAGATGGGTGAGTAGCCAGGTTTGTTTCTCTTCAATAACCTTCTTGCAAAAGCTAACTTGTGTCCCATGAGAACTAGCTTCTTCCTTTCCACAGGCATGCCCCAATGCCCTAGGCTCCTCTGCCAGGCTTTGGTCTTAAAGGGCATGCTGCCTTCACCACTGCCACACTGAGAATCAAGCCCCCAATACTTGAGTTCCCAAGGGAACACAGTCAAACCATAACCGGACCATAGTACCAAGTAAATCAAAAGCACTAGCCCAGCTCAGTGTCACAGATAAGGGCTCTCTTCTGGCCACACATCTCTTCTAGACTGTTAGGAAATAGTAATATTTACTCTTTCTTTTAGCTGTTAGTAAGATGCTTCACTCACACTTTCTGACACTAGAATCAAGAAGGAATATAATTTCCTTTCCCCATGAACAAACCAAGGTAAAGCATGTTAATGTGGCCTCACTCAGGTTACATAGAAATTCACAGTATACCTCTTTTAACTCTTTTTATTTATTCTCTGTACTTCAAACTCAAGATTAATACCCTTGGTTTAGCATCAATTCTATTTTCATCCCTTCTAATAGTGCTACTGTTAAAAGTATGGTACACCCATAACTTAGACCATGGTGCAGATATTAAATAAACAAACAACACAAAAAGTAAATCTATGTATGCTGCTCTGAAAAACAGCAACAAATTGAAATATATATATATGTATATGTACATATATATTTGCATATTTAAGTACACAGACAAATGTATTTGTATCTATACAGGTTCGTATACACATACAACATTTTGGAAGGATACACAGAAAAAACTTAAAGCAGAAACCTCAGAATGGAAAACAGGTAATGCATATTTTATTGTTTTACAGTATATCCTTTGTTCTTTTTGACATTTTACCATGTGCAAGTACTGTATTCTCCACTTTTTAAACAGCTCGTTAAAAATGAACAAAAAAAATACTGCTACTGAAAGCATCTTCATCACGCCGCCAGTGCTCTGCTCTCGCTTCTCAAAGCCAGCCAACCACTCCTCCACCCCATCTGTACCATGTTCTGACTTGCCTTTGTTCTAGTTTCCTGCTCTACGTTCCATGCTGCTACTCTTCTATGAGTTGTTATGGAGGTCACCCAGCAGCTCGTCTCCCTTGGCATGATGGGGTAAATGTCACAGAGAATGAGTCTCCATCTCTCACTTCCTAAAGACCAGCCAGCACCCTATGTGGCCTAAAGACTACTCTTTGGTGCAGATTGGTTAAAAGAAGACTCTACAATGTTCTAGGGTATCCTTTCCATGCCCAAGCAAGTCATGTTAGATCAAATCAAAGGAAATATTCTTCTACCTGAGGGTCAGTAAACTCACAGCAACTAGCACTCAGAGATAATACAGGTACAAACACAATTATTATGAAATACTTGAATATTAACAGTTGAAACATTGTTGTTAATCTTGCCAGGAACTGCATAGACACAGGTGATGAAAGACTAGAGACAAGCAAATGTCTTTCTCATTTTGCAAAAGGGAAAAATAATGTAAGCTCTGTGCAAACAAATGAGAATGGAACAAAAATTGGTCATCGGATCAGTAAAAGGTAAGAATTTGGTTGATGGGTTAGAAAAGGATGTGTTGCTCTCTAAGAATAAGAATGGAGTGGTTTTGGAGTGCTATAATGGAAGAATACCATGCACTGGATATCTTACTCAACAAACATTTTATTCTTATAGTTTTAGAAGTTGAATTCTGAGATCCAGATGCCAGCATAGATGTGTTCTTCACAAGGGGCTTTTCCTGGTTAGATCCTCACATAGTTGTTCCTTGTTTCATGCACAGAGCCCTCAACTGTCTCTTCTCACTCACATCAGTCCCATCATGGATAGGAGTATTACCCTCAAGCCCTCACCTAACCTTAATCATTTCCCAAAGACTCCATCTCCAGACACCTTTACCCTGGGGGGAGGAGGCTTCAAAACCACATGGATTTAGGGAAGACTCTAACATTAAGTTCATAGCAATCAGAGAGAACAAACTCTGTTAGGTTAGTCTTACTCCATAATTCAACAAAGCCATGAAGGGTGTATGTAAGAGAGAATATCTAAATTGCATCAAGGCATTTGAAAGACTTTTAAATAAAATCTTCATAGAACAGGAAGCAGTGTAGGCTGGTGGATTACTTAACTCAATGGTTAAACCCCTGAGATTTTCATTAATGCAGCAAAGACAACATGAAGAAAGGCTTTCTTGGGATATATGTCAGAGCTCTGTTCTTGAACAATTAGTTCAACACACTAATGACTTGGATAAAGATAGCGGACATGTGCTCGTCAAATTTGTCTATGACTTCAGTAAAATTAAAATAGTAAACGTAAGTATTTACAATCCTCCATCCTAAAAAGAAAGGAACCTTTTTTGCTTAATATTGGGCATTTTCAATGATAATTGGACACATTGGCACTAAAGTGGGGCATCATACTGAGGATTTAAAAAATTAAGAGGAGAAACAAATAGCAATGAGACAGTTTCAAGTCAAATTGATAGGACAGTTTCAATAATTAACACATTACATACTCTCTTCCTAGTGGTTATTTGCTGTACAAGATGCAGACATGATATCCTATTTACAAAGACTATTAGAACAAATCCCTCTATTCATTAAGAGAATGAAACTATATATATCTATCCTAACCACTTTGAATACACAGATACAAAATGGACATTCATCTGTATCCTCTTTTTTGTTTAGTTCCGTCATTTGACTATTATAGGTGTGTGAACTCAGCAAAATATTCTAAAGGAGTCCAGCAGTCCATAATAGTATTGGGTCTTCTGCTTGACTGGCAATGTCAGAAATTGACCTGAGTCCCCTACAGCTCAACATAACAGCATGGCTTTACTTCTTATACCTCATTTTTATACTTTTCTGCTGGATGGTTAAGACAAAGATTAAGAAAAAAAATTTTTTTAAAAGGATACAAAGGAAGGACCATTTTGTATCTGTATATATAGAATAGTTAGGATAGATATACAGCTACTTTTGCTTAATTCAATGAGAAGAAAGATTTGTACTAATAGTGTTTGGACAGGATATCCTCTTTGCTTCTTGTACTATGGATAACCACTAAGAAAATAACAATGTACAATGTATTAATTATTGAAACTGTCCTATTAATCAGTTTTGAAACTGTTTCATTGCTATTTGTTTCTCAATAAAATAAAATAAAATAAAAAACTAATGTGTATTAAGTGCTCAGATACCAGGCACAGTGATGTGTAATTTACATGTATTATTTCACATAGTCTTCATTATCATACTATGACAAAATTTTCAGAAAAAAGAAACATAAATGAGAACATAATTAAGAAAATAGGTATGATACAAGACCCATGGTTGAATACCTCTTGTCTTGGTCTTCTGGATGTGTACCATTTCTAATGTCTTATCAATTATCTTATTATACTTTCTTTAAGATAAATTTTTTAAAAAGTAGAAAAGGTAAGGAAAAAATAAGGGTTTTGAAAGCAAGCATTAATTTTCAATTATGTTCAATCTTGCATAGCTATATCTGTTAATCTGAGCAACAGATTTGGCAATATAGATATGTAATATAACAACCATTGTTAATTTCCTATTGTTTTGAAAATCTGTAACATATGTATCATTATATGTTACTCTGTTTCTGTCTTTGTTTCTGCTATTTGTTTTTGCTTTTGTTTTAACTCTTCAAAATTAAATTAAATTAATTTTTTTAAAAAGAGGAATAAAACAAATAAATAAAAAATAAAAAATTGAGAGGAGTTTAACAAGTTTATATTTGAACTGTATGGCCCTCTTCAGAAAGAAAAAGGATGTTGATAACAGGAAGAAGTGTGGAGCCAGAACCAAGGAGGGAAGGCAGGCTGAGGAAGAGGGCAGCCAGGCAGGAAGAAGATAGGAGTCTGGGGCGTCCCAGCCTGCAGTCACACGAAGGCTCATAGGAAGTCTTTTGGAGCATATGATGTGCTTCCTCCTTTCAGTGGTCCTTCAAGAGGCCACTCATAAGGAGCTCTGTAAGTTGATTTTGCATTTCTTTTGGATATGTCATGAAGCAGATCTTAAGGCCAAAGAAAATTTTATTCAAACTACAAGTATTATATTCAAAATCAATTTGCACCCTGAAATTATGGGGAAGCTTTAGCCAAATGAAGTATGTATGATAGGGATGCAACCAAAGGCCTACATTTAGATATAAAGAACAATTTTGCAAATATAGGACCAAGGAGATGTGATTACAATGAGAGCTCAATGTGAATCAAGAGGAAGATGTTTTCAGTGTCAACTGGGATCATAAGGCACATTAAAAAAAAAAAAAAAAAGCACATTAATAGGGAGTAGAGTTCCACAGGGAGAGCTGACTGCTTCTCTCCTTGAGTGGTGTACCTGGATTATTACATACAGCACAAGGCCCCTTGCCTTACAATAAATTTGAGTGCCTTCAGGGGACAGTGACTCAAAAGGAAATGAAGATCTTATATTTGAAAGAATCAGAGGAACTGATAATGCTCAACTTCAAGAAATTCAAACTGAAGGGAACATGACAGCATCCAATGTTTGAGAGGTTGCCAAGGGAAAGAGCTGCCACATTAACTTTAAGATATGGAAGTAGGATCAACAAATGAGATTTATCTTAAACAAAACTATTTTGGCCCAATTTGAGAAATATCTTTCTAATATTCAGAGCTCTCTGAGAAAATAGATTTCCATGGGTGATAAAGAGGTCTCTACCACTTGATGCATTCAGGAAGGAACTTGAGTGAAGATTAGAGTTTAGATTAAGTGACCTCTGACATCGCTAAGGATCTGAAATTTTCCTTGTCTTATGCTTGCCAGCGGGACTTCCACATTGCCATAGGCTTTCATTGATTCAGTAGATGTTTATTGACTTGAGCCAGAATGCTTCTCAGGTAACTTCTAGGGCAGACGAACAACGTTCTACTCAAAGCCATCCCAGAGGAGGGAAGTAAACAATCAAGTCAGAAACACAGGACCCAAGAGTGGAACAAAGGGAAGAAGAAGATACAGAGCTCAAGCCCTGCCTCTTCTCATCCCTCTCTGTATACCACCTCACTGAGCAGGTACATCATCCTCTGTCACATCTTGGCCTGATCATTTTCCCATGGGATGCTCCTACAACTTGAGGCTCTGCTTTCTCATTTTTTCAGATTGGTTTTCAAACTTGCCTTCTATTCCATCCATTCTGAGGCCCTTAGTCTTTCATTGCTGTGGCTCTGGATTGCTTGGTCTTCCTTTTCTATAATCAGTCTTTCCCTTTCCCATAGAAATTCTTTACATTCCTCCACTCCTATGCCCATTAGGTTCAGAAGCTTTTTACAACCAATAAGGACCTGAAAACCTTCATGTCTGAGAGAGATTCTCAGGAATGGATTCCATCATAAACCCCACCTCATCCCATGTACCATAAACCTAAGGGCCTGATGGGTTTTCCTACATACACACTGTGGACATCTGACAAACTATAAACAACTACTGCTCTTTCCTCCACTAGTTTGTTTTAAATGACCCAACAATAATCCCAACATTATTCCATCATCAAATGCATCTCTCTGTGAAGGAATGTGTATTTACTTCTTCTTTCAGAGTTCCAAAGTTTCATTCTGAGTGTCCTTTTGCCATTCCTACCTATACTTCCTCCATGTTTCTTTCAGTAGCATTTATGTCCTCATCATTTTCTTCTTCTGCTATCAAAACTGAACTATCCCATCTCTTCCTCCCTGGTGACTTTAACAATGTATTTTAGTCATGGACATCACCTACCTTCTTGCTTCTTCATGGATATTTAGGCAAAAAAACCTACAGGGAGAGAGATTATATCTTGGAAGGAAGGAAGAAAGGAAGGAAACAAGGAAGAAAGGAAGGAAAGAAGGAAGGAAGGAAGGAAGGAAGGAAGGAAGGAAGGAAGGAAGGAAGGAAGGAAGGAAAAGAAAGAAGTAATAAAATATTGATAATAATAAAGGTATTTTCCAAAGACCAGAACAGATACCACAGATCTTCATGGGACTCTAAAGATATGTTTATTTTTCTTTATAATTATACAGCAGAATATATAAATGAATATTTAATATAAGTCATATCATGTTTTAAATTATCCACTCAAAAGAAAAAAAAAAACAAAAACAGGTATGGGCTGCCTACCCTATGGCCCTGAGCTGCGGATCAAAGTTGTTCTGGCCATAGTCACTATCCTTAGGGTTTTTCAGATGAGTAGAGGCCAAAACAGTCTAGCAGTATGTTGTTGATGATAAGATATAAGCATTTCCTTATCAGTAGAAGACTACAAGGGAAAGAGCATCATTCAGAAAGTAATTCTTGATTCTTATCAATTATACTATATTCAAGTTACCATTATTTTTTTCTAGTTATATCTCTGTGTCTCAGTTACTTTTCTCTCATTGCTGGGACAAAATACCTAATGCCCTAAAGGAAGGTAGGAAAGGTTTATTTAACTCACAGTTAGTGGAGGTTTCAGTTCATGCTTGGCTGACTCCAAGGCACAGCAGCACATGGCAGAGGGGAGCAGTTCCTGGAGGTGGAAAACAGAGCCAGATCAGAAGGAAAGGCAGCAACTGTGGCATCTAGCGAGCCTCTCTTCCTTCCATCCAGGCTGACTGAAAAGATGAGTTCTTCCGAGGAAAGTGGCACACATCAATCTTCCTCAGTTCCCTTTTATATACTTTTAGTGCTGAGTCATTCTAGAGCGGGGGTGGGGGTGGGTGGGAGGGAGTCACTCCATACCCTAGAGAATTGGAATTCCCTAGGGCATGGAATTGCTGGGCTGATTTATTTAGATTTAGTTAAGCTTTTTACTTCTCAAGTTGACACAATGTATTAACCACTACACTCTGCTTTTAAAATATTTTAAAAATTAGATTCATCTCAGGGTCAGGAATATAACTCAGTAGACTAAAATGCCTGCTTAGGAAAGCTCTGGGACCAAGTACCGGTTGGATCCTAGCACCATGTGCTGCACCAGCACCACCCCCAGGGTGGACTGAGCCTGCCAGAGTCCTGGTGTAGTGGTAAATGCCAGCACTGGGGAGGCTGAAAGCAGGAGGATCACCACAAGTCTGAACTGCATAGTGAGACCCTGCAACAGCCAAATACACTTAAAAAAATTAGGTTCGTCTCAGTGAGAAATAACAACCATATTGATAGATGTTCTTCTAAGTTAGAATTTTAAATTGTAGAAAACTGGTAGCAGTATAATCCATTGATTAATTAACAATTTGCATGTAAAACTAATTGCCTTTTAGTATCCCCATTCCATAAATACTGAAACATTACCATGGGAAGCAAACCAAAAAACTCAGATGAGCAGGTACCTGAGAACTACTCATTCTTGCATCTGTTCATCTGTTATGTAACAGCATTCTGTTACATAACAGCTCCAAAGATATGAGAAGCATTGCCACGGGTGCTAGAGACAGTGAATCACATGAAAGACAAGGCACTTGCTCTTGTGCAATGCATGTTTGAAGAGGAGGCAAGAATAATCGAACTAAGTTCATTCATTCATTCATTTCAGCCTGTGGTAAGTTCAGTGAAAAAATAAAACCATGGTGTGATGAGGAGTGGAGGTGCATAGAATAGAACAAAACCTTCCCTGGAGTAATATCCCTGAGCTGAGACATAAAGGACAAGGAGTGTATTAGCTTTTTTATCGCTGGTACAAAATACATGACACCTGGAACTTGAAGGAGAAATTTAATTTGGCTCATGGTATTAGAGGATGCAGTCCATGGGTAGTTAGGTCCAAGGCAGGAATATCATGGAAGAAATCATAATAGAACAAAGATGCTTAGTCAAAGGAAGCAAAGAAGTATATCACAGAAAAGCCAGAAAAGGAAAGGCCAGGCAGCAGGGGTCAAATATAGTTCCCAAGGTCATGTACCTCTGACCCAGAAGACACACCTAGAGTTGTGCTTTATTAATATGCTAGACATATGTTAATGCAGCCAAGTTGACAATTAAACTTAATAAAAATGGAATAGAAAACATCAAACACAGAAAATAGTAGCACAAAGAAGAAATAATGCTTGGTTCTAGGGCAGGCAAATTTTGGAAACCATAAATGCCTAGGCAGAATTGCATAATAACGGAATAAACCATTATATATGTGCACAAAGATGCACATAATAATTTCACTGAGGAAGATAAAATATAAAACAGAAAGTTAACCATAGTTCTAAAAAGATCTATGGGTCATGACTTCATGTACCATATGGACGTAAAGCCTTTTTCCTGAAAATTACTATACAGACTAAGCACAAAAGAAAACTGAGGAAATAAATTGAAGAAAGAAGATGATGTTAGAAATAGAGGCTATCAGTTAAGAAGGTTTTGTCTGTAAGTAACAAAACACTCATTTAGCTACTTAAACATTTACATCTCGGGCCGGGAAGATGGCTCAGTGGAATAAGTGCTTCCCTGGCAAGCGCAAGGGCCTGAGTTCTAATCCCTGGTTCCACTAAAACAAAACAAAACAAAACAAAAAAAAAAAAAAAACCTGAAAAACAAAACAAGGAAGAAGTACTCATTGTGGTCAGGCTGGACTAGATTCTGATTAAACATTTACATCTCACATGAGCAGGCCAGGATTAGGTTTAGAGCAGGATGCAGTGAGAGGACCAGGAGCCAGACTCTTTCTACTGTCTCCGTGCTTCATCCCTAGCATCCTGCACCAATATACTTATTTCCCACAAGCCTAGAAGACAACTGAACTCAGCTCCAGAATATCCTCCAATAATTATGCCTAAGACACAAACACAGATGAAGAGTTCTCTAGAGAGGATCTCTTGCTAACGAGTAAAATCTTCTGAAAATCTTCTGTATATCAGATTGGCCAGAATGAGTTATATGGTCACTCTAAGCTGCAAGGGAAGCTGGGAAAACAAATGTTTAGAAAAAAGAAATGGGGTTATTAAGCTTGATGTGGACGAGGCAAGATTCAGAGGCATCCTCTGCAGATACAGTCTACTTGGAAGTCTTGGCATAGATGCAGAAGGAAATGGTAGGCTCTGGGAGCCCAAGTCTACATGGAAGGGAGAAAAGGAAGAGCAGGGAGGCACGAGAGTAGGAAGACCCCAGATCTACTGACATGAATTACAACCCCAGCTCTCAACAAATCACTAAAACAATCTCAGCCCCAGATCTTCATCTATAAAATGGAAGCAGCAACACCTACGTGTCAAGTGGGCTGTGAAGAACGGAAATTGCCAGCGTGGGTTGTGAGCACCTAGCATCTGCCCACGACTCCATGCGGATGCAAGGAGAAAGTATAACTTCTGTCTCTAATTTTATCATTCTTTTAAAATACATACAGTTGTGCATATATTATAATATACATAACACATTACAATAGCGTATATATAACTCATAAATAAATACATGTACATATGCTGGGAGTGCTCAAAAAATTTACTCATAAAGGCCCATTTCTTTAAGTTTAGAAACACTTTTTAAAGATTGTAACACATATGAAATACTTAGAACCTGACTGGGTGCATTTTGGGGCCTCAGAAAAAGGCTGTCTCTGTTCTCCTTTTCAGATATGTAAGTAGCACGATTTTTAATGACAAGGACAGGCATCTGTCCTTCTAACTTTGCTCAAAGAAAGCTACATGTCATGTGGTTTCCTTGGCATCTGAAATCTCTCTCCCAGAAAACAGGATTACAAGTGCTACATCATACAAACAGCTCCCAGGAGCCCTTATCTATCATGTGGCTTTCCCAACCCCTAATGCCTTCCCCCCTTTTCACCTGCTGTCCATCTTATTTTTTGCTGGGGAGCACTTTGAAGAAGGCTTACACAAGGTCAGGGAAGAGAAGGAAAGGAGAGCCAGCGAGGGAGGTGATCAGCCAGCAGTGGAAGTAAAAGGCCCTTCTGGGAGGAAAGTGCTGAAAACCAAGATCCGGGTATTATCTATGCAATTCATTTCTCTCTGGGAGCCCTGCCTCCCATTTTCACAGACAAATGAGAATCGCTGGTATCTACTTTCCATCTGCCCTCCACTTTCTCTGAAGGTACACAAGGCATTTTAGAAAGATCATCCCTTTCTTCCTCTCAGCATCAAATGCACAGTGAGCAAGAGACAAAGGTGGGATTGAGGTACAGGTAGAGAAACAGAGTCACAAGTGGCCCAGTAGCTCAGCTAGAATAGGCCCAGGAGTCCTAACAAGAGATCCAAATCACTTTTCTCATTAAAAGCACAAAGGTATGCTCACTTTATAAATCTGTGGCTTTTGTATATATAATATCCTTCAACATCAGTTATGCATGCTGTGGAAGTATTGTTCATTTATTTAATTTAACCTTTTTTAATCCAAAAAGCTTTTAGGTTTCCCTTTAAAAACCCACATTAAATTCTCACTTAACGATTTGACTGGCTTTCCTTTCGCTTCTTTAAACGAACTGCCGATAAAGGAATAAACTTGCTGAAGAAATAAGAAAGACTCCTCCAGAATGCTATAGTCCTTTATGCCACTGCCGTCCAGGCTGAAGCCCCTCAAATGAATTGAGAGATAATGCTAATGGAATTACACATCGTGAGCAGATCAGGGGCTGCCACAGGAAGATAAATACCACAGCAAGGCTAAGGCGTTTAATCAAAAATAAGCCCCCTACATGGCTTTTTCCCCTTTTTGTACAGGAAAAAAAAAAATCCAAACCATCCCACAGTTTGCCACAGATATCACATCATTTGCCTTGATGCTATTTTTCAAGTGACTTGGCTTTAGGTGAGGTCTCACACACATTGGAAAGCAAATTAAATTAGTGAGGGCCCCGCCCCACTGATGTTGATGGTGACACACGTGGGACCATGGCAAATATCTCAGAAGATAAACTATATGTGGATTCACTCCTGGAGATGATACAGCAATTATCTATTTTGTTTAGGCTCTATTTTAATAAGATAAAATCACTAGGCCCTGTGATCTGCCATGGGTGAGGCTGTTTACGCACACAAGTGACATGTAATGTGGGCTGTTGTGGAATATAAATTAGCCTGTGGCAGCTGGAAGTTGCCTCCTTCCCCTGCCTACCCTGGCTTCAACCTGTTTGGGCTAGTCATACCCTCAGAAAACAGGTCTGAGGTCTCACACAAGGAAAAAGAAAAAAAAAATTCCACATCATGGTAATTTGTCATCTTTTGGGGCTCATAGTATGTTCTGATTCACTCTAAAATTAAAAGCAAGCAGTAACACCTCCCTAAGTAATCAGTGACACTATGGGTATATCATTCAGAGCTTGCTTTTCCACTGACAGAAATGGATTCCACATACCTCTCTCAGGCAAGGGTGGAACTTGCTAGAAGAACAACAGGGCCTTAAAGTGGGAAGTCAACAAAAGAGCAGGCAGGTCACAAAGTGGACTTCACATAGAACTACACTTACCAAAGGAACAATGCTCCAGGAGAGTAGACCAATGGTTGAGTCTCAGGCATGCGTCCACCCCTGGCTGGCTCTCTGGCGATAGGAGGAGGGCCTAGTATTTCACATGCCAGAGATAAAAACAAGTAATAGCTGCCAAGGAAGTGCCACACAATAGTGGATGCCCAAAAAGACAAATCATTTACTTATGAAAAGAGGCTGAATGAGGGGTTCATTACAAGTGACCAACAGCTGCTGTACTAGGGCTAAGAGCATGTGTAGTCTGAGTGTCAGGTGGAGGGTAACTTTCAATAATGGAAAAAGCACTGAATGATGAATCAGGAGGCCTAGTCCTGGGCTTGCATGCATCACCAGGCAAGTCCATTTCCTTCCACCCAATCATTTTGGATTCAACTATGTGTTCCCCCAACTCACGGTAAGGTCCTTCTCCTCAATATATCTTCATGTGAGATTATTTGAAAATAAAATATAATTGATTGTGGATAGAATTAGTTAAGATGAGGTCATACTGGAGTAAGTGGACCCAAAATCCAGTAGGGCTTGTGTCCTTAAAAAAGGAACACTTTCAACAGACACATATACAGGAAGAATGCTATGCCCTCCAGAGTTGGAGTTACTCAGTTCAAGTGTAGGCACTTACCTAAGAGACAGATTTGAAACAGATCCTTTTCCACTGCCTCCAGTAGGAGCATGACCCTGCTAACACCTTGAGCTTGAACTTCCATCTGCAGATCTGTGGTATAATAAATTTCCAAACTACCAGTGTGCAGTACATTGTTATAGCAGCCCTAGGAAACTAATATATTCCATTTTATAAGGTGAGGAGGTTAGACTAGATCTGTGGCTTTCAAACTATGTTAGTCTTGACTTTACTTTGAACTTTGATCTCAGAGTCCTAGAACTTCTGGGCAGCATCCTTTGAAATCCAAGGGACTGAGAGATCTCCAAGGTCTCTTTAGCTCTCACTGTACATTAAAGCCCTTTTCAGTTTCAACAAAGGATTGTTCAACACTTTGAAAAGGATGTTGCAGGGATATTTTCTTCTCAAGCTGTGAGGATAGAATAGTTTTCTACTGGCCACATGCAGACTTCGCTCCCACACACATCCCTCTCACTTCCTCAGGCATGAAGCCATAGAGAAGAAGGCTGTTCCATTTAGGAGCTAGAAGGTGTGGAGGGTATGGTGACTTCTTGGTCAGTCCAGTGATATTTCCATTTACATATTTATATTCATTCCTAAACTTGGAACCAGAAAATCTAAGTTCTACTGTAGACTCTAGTCATCACCTCGAATTCCAATGTAGAGCCAGCCTCTGCAGCCTACTACACCCCTCTCTTATTTTCTACAATGAAGCCCAGCAATGAGCAGTGACCTCCAACATCTCATAGAACAATAGACACCACATGGAAATATCTGTGTCATCATTTTTTTTTTATTTTTCAGTATAGAAAAATGGGTCATGACACCACCAATATTTTGGAGGGTGCAAGGTACCATATCAGGTTTGGCTATCTGTGTGCCAGAAGTCTCTCTCTATTATTATTGTATTATGAGGGCTCGTGCATGAACTGGTTAGTCATCGTCCTTCCATGCTAAGCTGGGAGTTCCACGAGGATAGAGACCACTGTGCTCTCAAGTATTTAATCCTCAGATGCAGATGGATAAACCACAAGTGCCACAGAGTGGAGACCCAAATAGTTACCTCCCTCCCGAAGCTCATACTATTTTAAAACCTGGAATGGCATACATTGACAACACCCAGATGCCAAGCCACAGCAGAAAAGAGACTTTGTCCAGATAGACTTGCCCAACCTGATACTATCACATAAGCAGATTGGTGATACTCACGTAGAGGAAGTTTCCAAGGGGCAAAGAACAAAAGGCTGCTGTTATTTTCTCCCAAATGCTATTATAAACTTTGTTCTATACATACATAAGCAGTTTAACAACTAGTATAATGAATATTTCTGCCCTCCACTAATACCCAAAAATTGTTATCATTTTCCACATTTGTAGATATCATAAAATTTTATTCCTAAATACTTCAACAAACCTACCTCCAGAATAAATCATTATATACATACCAGTAGAGCCATTGTCACACATATAAAATTAATAATTCCATCAATTTTATCTAAAATTCAATTTTTCATTATGTTTTATAGTTGGTGTGTTTCATAGCTGTTTTATAGGAACATCTTTTATATTTTTTTATAACCAAGATCCAATCAAAGTTTACACATGGCAGTTGGTTTCATCATCTTTTTAATCTGGTATAATCCTTCAATTGCTTTCATGGAAGTTGAATGAAATTTTGAGGAACTCAGGCTATTGGTTTTATGAGCTGTTTTAGGGGACGGGGGAGATAGTTCAGTAGAATAAGTGTTTGCCTAGCAAGCGCAAGGGCCTGAGTTCAATCCTCGGTTCCACAAAATAATAATAATAATAATAATAATAATATGTTTTAATTTCTTGGCTTCTCTGATTATTTCACCATTGTGTCACTTTTCCTGGATCCCAAAGAGGTGATTGACACCTTGATTTTCAAAAAAATCTGAGTGTGGCCTAAGGTTAAGAGAGAAACAGGGCTGGATATTCACAGATCTCTCTTCAAGTGCAGGCTACACAGTAGCATTTTCACCATACAGACACCCAGTGCCTAATTCTGCCAAGCTGCTATTCTAAGACACTAGAAAGCAATGCTGGGACACCCCCAAGACATCTTGCCTTTGAGGTTGGAATGAGCACAGCTAGAAACACACACAACCCACAAAAAATTATGAAGATTTAAGGGTTTCTCAGTGATTTATGTCTCTTTAATTAGGGCTTTTATGCTTTCATTAAAAAGTTACAGAATTTGTCTTTACTTCTGAAAACTAAGTTTATTGTTGACTGCTTGAGTGAATTAAATAGCACAAAACCCCTGGGATGGCTCCATGCTAGAGTCCTCAAGCTCATTTTCAGGATAGAGGGAAGGAGGTCAATGAGAAAACACCATTAAGACACTGTGACAACCTTCATTATTTTTGATGAGTATGCAAAAATTCCCTGTGATAAATTATCTCATTGTATCTACAAATTTGGAGCCAGAATCTAAATGCTTAGGTCCTCAAAATAAGAATACCAACATTGTCAGGATCTAGTTTTAAAGGATTCACCTCCTAAGGATGCAGATGAAAAGTTTATGCTGTTATTCATTGTTAGTCTTTTGATTGATTCTCAGGTAATACTATGATGTAAAACTGCATAGAAGTTTAATAATGCCTAGCTGACCAATGCCACATCCAGTTCTGGACTTAGATGTGGCTACAGCCCAGCCAATGGTTTGCATCACATTGGCCCTGTTGTGGGCTCAGCCTCAGGTCAAGGTGCTTTAATTCCCTATTCAAGGTTATCATTTCTTTCCTTGGCATTCTCATTACATTTCATTTATAAATATTCACTTTCAATTATCTTCTTTTAAATTATATTATTAATGTCCATATCTATCTATCCAACTAAGGTCTGTTATCTCCTCTGTAAGACCACTCTTCATCTCCCTAACCTCTGTCTACGTGGAAGTTACTATACTATCGCTTATATCTCTTACTCAGTCATAAGCAGAACAATTCTACAACATCGAACTCATTTGGTTCAACTTTTTAACTAAAGTTGCCCATTTGTTACATAAAATGGCTTACTATGTTACAAACCCTGGTGAGCATAATTTGATTATTTTTTTCTTTTCTATTCTATTAGATATTAGGTCAGAAAATTTAGCCATTCATGCTCCTAGTTCATGACGGATTGAGTCATACATGGTCTTTCTCCATTCATTCATTCACTAAGTCATTCATGTACTTATTAATCCTTCTTTCCTAATCCTACTGCCTTGATCATTGACTACCATTCTAATGAAGTTAATGAGGCTCTTTTGTTTGGATA